>NC_135789.1:9855000-10075000 GCF_051106095.1 Pogona vitticeps | reverse complement strand
TCCATTAAGCTGGGAGTTCTCATAGAGGTCCATAAGAGAGAGTGAGGGAAGGGAAGGGCTGCAAAAGGCTGTCAAACAAGAGCAGGAGGTTGGACTCGATGGCCTTACAGGCTTCCTTCCAACCCCATTCTTCTCTCATTGAAGGATTCTAGAAAAGACTTTGGGCATCATCACAAAAAGGAATGAACCACAAAGGGGGGGGGGATGCTACAGAACAATGTGAATTATTATGGAGGACTCGGCTTTTCTGCCAATGATTAACAATATATTGTACTTAAATAAGTAAATGTTATCTTGCTCGAGACGGCGTTCCAGTCTCTGTTGCTCTCCATTCTAGGTAGTTCATCATAGCTAATTACCGTAATAACAATAATCATGAAAAGCTCATTTGGCCTTAATGTGGGCATGTAATTCTGCTCTGAAAGCATAGCAATTAATAAAACTCAACTGTTGCTGTCAGGGCATAATTGGCATCAACAACAGGTATACTGGGTTAGCTGCAGGGCTAGGTTATCAATTCATGGGGCTCATGTTTACATGAGGGATCGCCCAGCTTTCGCCAGCAGACCAGGGTGCACTTTATGGGTGAAAGCTCATCATTTTTGAGCTCATGGTGTATATGGGGTGAGGGTTGGGGAAGTACAAAGGACACTGACTTACCATGGACAGCTCCTGTGAATTCTGGATTAAAGCCGAATGTGGATTCACTGTCTCCATGAAACTGAAGTCTATGGCTTCCACTGATTTATTGAAAGCTTTTTTTCCCCTTGGGGATCCACACAATGCCATTGATCGTCCACAAGCTGAGAGATCCACCAGCTCTCCTTCCCTTCTCTGCAAATCTCCTTGAGGCAAAGACATCAAGAACAGTCAACCTTAGTACATCCCCTTTCCTTCTATTTTCATGAATGAAGGGCGAAGGCTTGAGAAACAACAACAGTGTACCACGTCAGCCCCATCATCAGTGTCCTGAACCGAAAGGGTTATTTCTGGGATCACTGAGCCTTAGAAGCATCAGACGACAATATCAGACGGTAGCCCACTCAAGCAGAAGCATTTAGCCCCATCGCTGTCCGCATCCTGATTCAGAGAACACAGCCTGCATCTGTACAGGTTTCTACCCTGTGACCTGTTGTGTCATTTCATCACAGGGGATCGAAATTGCTAGGTAATTGCTGCATCTGTGTTTTAATTGAAATGAAAGCGTTGGGTTCAAATATAGAATGTAACCAGAGGCACTCTCATTCTCCCTCTCTCGTTTTCCTTTAAATTAACTTTTCAAAGGAAATGGGCAGGCACAATTAATTAAGTACAAAAGCACAGCTTAGCAAGACGTATCGATGGGTGTTTTTTTTGTTCCCCCGGTTGTTGCTGGCTGCCTACTCAGAAATGAAAGAGATGCAAAATGGGGCTTCCATAATGAGTTGGGAGCTGCAAAAACTTTGTGTGGCTGAATAGACCATCTTCCACTCTGACCTCAACCTCAGTCACATGTGTAAGTAAAGGGTCTTTCTTGCTGAAGAGTTCGAGGACTCAGCAGGTCAACGAAGTGTGATGCAGAAGACCACAGATTCAAAGAATCTTCCTTGATTAACTTCCTAAAAGTTCTGGGGAGAAAAGATACAACCGGCAAGGGGCGTGCTGTCAATTTTGGTCTTGCAAAAGACGGTGGGTGAGATGTCATATGCAAAAAGAATATAGATGGTCTCAACAGATAACAAATATGTCCCTTAGAAGTGGAATCCTGTGTCTGGGAACCGCATGCTTCAGAACAAAAAACAAGAGAGAAATGACTTCATCTGACGTGGCAGGTGGCGGTCGATGTCAACTTATGCCAGATAGAAACAGTTATTTTTTAGGAGGTAAGAAAACTCTTTGCTTGATGGAAAGCTAGCTCTGCTTTTGAAATAATGAGAAAATGAATCTGCTGCAAAGTTGTTGGTTAAGAGGTCCAAGTCTGTGGGTAGAGCACCAGTGACTTCAGATCCAAGGAAGAAAAAGGGGATGTGAAATATACAGGAGAGATCGTTCTCCAAAAGGCATTTGATGAAGGAGTCCAAGACCACTGAACCCACAGTCTAAAATTTCTTCACTAGTCCTGCTTCATTAAGTGGCTACCTTAGGGGGCCAATTTGAGTTTTCTCCTGCAATGGGAAGGAAAGGAAGGAAAAAGAAAAAACAACAGGGTGTTCAGCTCTGCAACTGCTGGTGTTGTCCTTCTATTTTGCCTACACCGTTCAAAGGACGAGTCAGCCGTGGTGAATCCATTTTCCCACTCACCAGACGGGGCTCTTCACTGTGGAGGGAAACAAATCTTGGAGCCAGCGAAGGTCACATCAGAGTCTCTCCAAAAGGGTGCAGGGCAAAGGGGTCCCAAATCTGTGCCTCTTTGCTTCAGGCCACAGACTGTGTTGGAGGGCTTGTGGGCGCATCCCAAATGTGTATCGCTTCAGACATTTAGGCAAGCGGACAAGATGATCTTCTCCTCTACCTGCCCCCCCCATCTCTCTGTAGGCATTTATGCACACGTTGACCCAACACAGGGTTTTTCTGGCTGGTGTCAGGTCGTTCTCGAGTAAGAGATGTTACCGTAAAGGTCTAACCTTATAAAGAGCGACGCAAGTGTATAATATGTCCCCAGGACACGCCGGTGTTGGCTTTTTGCCTTCCTGGGTGGCTTGTAGAAAGAGTAAATGGAAAACTAGAAACAAGTTTCCAATTACCTCTGTGTCCTTTTGGGTGCCTTTATTGTTGTCACGGCATGTTTTAAATCAGACCTACTGGGGAAAGCGGAAGGTAATGAAAGGCGAGCGCTCCAATCCAAGGCAAGCGTTTCCACCCGACACAGACCATGGCACCTGAAACGAGTCATCGGTGGAAATTGTTTTCCCTTCCTTCTGGCAGTTTCGCTTCCCCCTGCGGCTCCAGGCCTTCTTGGCGTTGTTGTTGGTGGGTAGAAGGAGCCGCCACTGAGCCGAGACTGTTCTCGACTTGAATAGCACTTCACAGACTGCTGAAAGTGGGGAGGGGGGGGACTAAGTATGCAGTAGAAATGTAAATCCTTGCCCATGACCCCTTCAAACAACTTATCTTTGAATCTCTTTTGAGGCCCTCCTGAGGAGGAGAACAATTCTTTTCGTGCAGAATTGCAAAAGTCGTTAGGTGCTGTTGAATTGCTTCCCACTTCTTACGACAACATCATTGCCAGCCCTGCTGAACTCCGGCAAGCTCAAAGCCATGGCTTCTTTTACTCAGCCAACCCATCTTTTGTTAGAAACTTCCTCTTTTCCTACTGCCGTCCAGCATGACTTGTTCCCCCCCCCCCTCTGAATTGCATCTTCTTGTGGGACATCCAAAATACAACGGCCTCAGTTCAGTCGTTTTAGCTTCTAGAGAGAGTTCAGGCTTGCCTTCAGCTGCAGGCCAATGATCTTTCTTTTTGGTTGTTGTGGGTTTTTTGGGGCTCTTTGGCCGTGTTCTGAAGGTTGTTCTTCCTGACGTTTCACCAGTCTCTGTGGCCAGCATCTTCAGAGGACTGGAGTCGGAACTCTGTCCATGCTCTGTTGCTGTTTGTTGGATAGTTCAGTATTTATAGCTCTGGGAACAGCTTTTGTCCTTTTCAGGAGATAGGGTGATCGGTGTGTTTTTGTTGTGGATGTATTGTTGTGATAAGTGGGAGAGATTATCTGTCACTGTGGTTGATGGGTGTCTTTAGCTGGTCTCTTTTGTGCAATGATCCAGTCCTCTGGAGATGCCGGCCACAGAGACTGGTGAAACGTCAGGAAGAACAACCTTCAGAACACGGCCAAAGAGCCCAGAAAACCCACAACAACCATCAGATCCTGGCCGTGAAAGTCTTCAAGAATACATCTTTCTTTTTGGTTGGCTGTGGTGTCCATAAAGCTGTCTTCCAACACTATATTCCATGCAATGCAAGTAAGACAGTGAAAAATGGTTTAGCCGCCGGACGGGCGCTTGCGCCCTGGAACGGTGTGGCTGGTCTTTGCCCCAACGTCCCCGGATGGCGCGAGACCGTTGGGAGCCACGTGTCCATGATGGGAGGGGGAGCGCATTTATTTAAACAAGCGCTCCCCTCTACTCGCCCTCTTTCCTGTTCGGGCACCCACCCGCCCTCCCTAATCCTAGTGTGACTTTTGTGGTTGCCGTTTTGGAGCCGGATAGGAATTTTTGACCTTCAGCCTGATTGGCTTTTGGCTGGGGGGATTTTTTGCCTATCCCACACTGGTGACAGGGTTGTTGGCATTTTGGTGGTTTATTTGGTCACACGGGCGGGTAGTGCGGAAAAACAGGTTGTCTCGGTGTGTCCCATGTGTAATTCAAGCTAGCCAACAGCGCATCTGACCTCTCGGCTCTGCGGATCGTGCGATTACAGGGCCGGTGTGGGGAAGATGCGCTGGGCCACTTCCGGACCAACAGTCATCAATTAAAGATGTCTGGAGGTCTGGGGTGTTTGTTAGCGGCCAGCCGGGTTCTTGCTGTCAGTAAGCCAGCGGGAACCTGGGGCCGGGGACTCGCCCAATGGCATCATTAAGGGGTATTTTAATACCCACGACATATCCTGTTTCCGCACTACAGCAGGCCCCCATTTCTTGTTATAATAATTGGCAATAATTGATTGAATTTTTAAATAAAGTGTGGCCCATGTTAAATCCATATGGTTGTCTCGCGTCATTATTCCGGGGCTGGGGGGGCAATGGGAATTATAACGCAATCTTTTGTATCTCAGAGAGTGCTGAAAACTGCTAGACAGGTTAAGAATTTGCATGAGTAAAACTGTATGGGGATATTCACGAGTGGAACATTCCTATGTCCTCACAATCAGCAATGGCTCCCAGTATGGTGTCCATTTCCAAGCTAGCTTCAAGGTGAGGGTTCTAACTTATAAAGGCATCAACGGCTGGGACCTTGAGACCCAGCAGAACACCTTCTCCCAATGAGAACTGTCCATCCAATTTGTTTGTCCCAGGCGGGATATCTGAGGATGCTGACCTCAAGAGACGCCAGGAGGGATAAAAATAGGAACAGCGCCTTCTTGGCAGTCCCACCTCAAATCTGGAACCAACTCTCTCCTACTCTCCACCTGGCCCTTTTGCTGGTGACCTTTAAGAAGCTCCTTAAAAACAGGCTATTTTGAACAGGACGTTTACCCCGATTCATCAACAGAACCCAGTAAAAATTGCTAGCTAATAAGGTCACCATGCTACCTTTTAAAAAGGTTTAAATGTCCAAACGTTTTTAGGTTTCTTTATGTTTTACTCTGCTAGTTTTTTCTTCTACTAATGCTGAAGTTTGGTTTATTGTGTAGCATTTGGTGTTCGCTTATTATTGATGTTGTGAACCACCCAGAGATGGGAGATATATAAATCAAATAAATAAAATAATAATATTTTTTTTTCAAAAAGTGCAGAAAGTGATGGACTAAGACGGCAGAGAACAGGGTTCAAATCCCCACTTGGCCAATGTAACTCACTGGGGAAGTGGGACTGATAAAACCACTCCTTACATATCTCATTTACCTTTAAAACCCTGCTAGGGCCCCTATAAAGTCCGTTCCGAATGGACTGCACTTAACAACAAACAGCCAAGAAAATCAGCAAAAGGGCATAACGTACTTTGAGAAAGCCTGCAGAAAAATCATTCCGCCATTTTTTAAAGCAAAAAATAAAAATAAAAAAATGGGCCTACAAATTGCTGGATGAGGACTTTTTTTTCCCCTTACAGCTTTTGTCTGGGTTCAGGTTCTCAGGTGAAATTCAGAAGCTCTCTTCTTTCCTTCTATATCTCCTTCATCCCATCACAGGGGTATAAAACTTTGAAGACTATGTGAAAAACGGACTCCTTTGAAATAGTCTTGCATTTCAATGTTACTGGCAATTTCTTCCCTTCCCTGATGGTTTGAGCACGCTCAGGGTGCTCTCTCTCTCCAGCACAATAAAAGTTCGAGAAGAACTATTGATCAGGGCTGGATTTAGCTTGCAAATTGAACCACGCAGCAAACAGCTTCTAAATCCGGCCCACAAGAAACAATGAGTTGACTTGATTAAAGCTGCAGTTTGTACATTATTCACTGAGGGAGGAATTTCAAAAGAGGGCCTTCGATGGTATAACTGCAAGGAGAAGATCAAGGATCTTTCCTGGATGCAGCCACAGCAAGTGTCCGGCTGCCATACCCACACAAAAAGATTACACGGATGGGGATTAATAATCCATATAGGCGAAGCTTTGCAGTTCTAGGATGACGACGACTACGATTTCACATCTCCCAGGGCTTGGTGAGATAAACATGTCCTTTGTAAGCCTTTCTAGTCCATATCAGGGAAATAAAATGTGCACAAAATAGATACATGGTGTTAGCCCTTTGCTTATCTTCGTTCGCACAATGTTGCTTCGACTTGCGAACAGAGCCTCGATTTATGAACAAAAAGAAACCTTTCCTGTCCTTTTTTTTTTTAACCCAAGTTCCTTTTTTTTTTAACCCAAGTTCATCTTAGGTCAACAGAGGAAAAACTTTTAAAAAAAATATTCCCCTAGTGGTAGAGTACGGATTAACCGGCTTTGCATTAGTTCCTATGGGAACTAATGCCTCTGCTTACGAACAGCGCCTTGACATACAAACGAAAAACAGCCTGAATGGATTAAATGGTTTTCAATGCATTCCTATGGGAAATCTTGCCTTGGCTTACAGACTTTTCGATGCACGAACGCTGTTCCAATCTGGATTAAGTTCGTAAATCGAGGTACCACTGTAATTGCTATCTTCTACCAGGAAGGTGGTGTCATCTGCATATCTGAAATTATTGTTGTTCCTTTCACCAATTTTCACTCCTCCTTCGTCTGAATCTAGTCCTGCTTTTCATAAGCTATGTTCTGCATAGAGATTGAATAGATAAGGAAATAAAATGCACTCTTGCCTGATACCTTTGCCTATAGGTGTCGAACACCTATCGGTAAAAGAGGAGAGGTTGTTAAGTTACAACCATAATGTAATTTAGTTTTGCCTCAGTTATTGCAAAACAGAACTGAAGTAATTGCAAGGACCTTGTTATTTATCCCTAGTTACTTCCAGCAATCTATGCTCTAGCTACAGAAAAATTGCACAATGGAATAGAGATATTCAATGCATTAAAGATTTTGGATCAGCCTATTACCTCCAATAGCAGCTGTTTGCTCATGTGTAGATTTTAATTCAAAGCAGCCATCTCTGAAGGACATCATTGTCAATTTCAGCATTTTGATTTGAGATATTTAAATTGGGCTGGAGAAATTATATTCCACATTGAATGCCTCCGAGCCCTCGGCTCCGTGAAGCACCGCTCCTGGCCATGGCCCAGCAGTCAGAAAGCCACAGTGTGCATCCTTCATTACAAAGATTCGATTCTAAGAGGGTGGCAACAGAACAGCCCAAGTCGGGAAACACAGGCAAGCATGGAGCCAAGATGTGACACCCTTGGGGTGGAGCTATCCCCAGATGTTCTGCTGCCCGAGGTGCAGAACAAAATGGCAGTGGTGGATTTCTTTCAGAGTCCAGGCAGAGGAGCCCATTAAATTGTGTTTCTGTAACAACAGGAGGCCATTCTTCATAATACCTGAGAGTGACGGGACAAATGAAGAAACACCAGGCTGCACAGCTCATGAAGTTCTCTCTTCCAACACATCTGTCCACCAGGATGTGCCACCTGAGTGGGTCGCCATATTCTGGCCAAATGGTATAGCCAGTCCAGCAGCTGGGCAGATCTTTAGGACCCCAGTGCTTAGTCTGGACCTATAAGTGATGTCCCAGACTGTCCTGCCTAGAGATGGACACAAACCTGGAAAACGGCAAGTCATTCTGGTTCAGGGTCCGTTGCTATTCATGAACTACAAATGGAACAAACCCTTTCACGTTTTATGCAATTTTGGATTTCGGGGAGTGGTGGAATGGCCCCCACATGGGTTAAAGATGCCAAACTCACAGCGGGTCTTCAGCTAACTCTCCTCCCCACCTCTTCCAAGTTTAGCAAAGATGGGATTTGGGAATTCTGAGTTACAGCCCCCGCAAAGCAGGTCCCACCAGGAAAGTGGTCTTCAGCAGCTGGCAAAAAAAGCAATTTACAGGGGGCCTGATTTTGGGGGGGGGGCTATAACTCAGAATTCCCAAACCCAATATTCACCAAACAAAGAGGGGGGTGGGGAGAAGAGTGAACCCAAGAGTCACTCCAAGTTTGGTGAAGATTGGATTCGGGATGTCTGGGTTACAGCCCACGCATGAATCACCAATGCTGATAATAGCTCGGTGTATAGTTTCATTCAGGGCAGGCGCATTTCCACGAAGTGGCCCAAAACAAAACACAAATTGGTGCAATTTGTGGGTTTTTTTCTTTTTCCTTTGTGGTTCATTTCTTGCCCATCTCTGTTCCTACCCTTTGAATGCCCCCAAGCACAAGAGTCTAATCAGTGCGACATGGAAGGCTCTGCAGGAGGTTAAAAGGGAGACGCCAGCATGCTTGGTCATGACGATACTGTGTAGGACATACCCGCACCAGAGGGACATATATTCACACTCCTCCTGTCTTCGCACCTCAACAACCAAAACTCAATAAAGCCCTGTTGAAACTCCTGACAGCCAATCACAAATCATGCTAGCTACTTTGAGAGCTGCTGAAGATCAGAAGACCTCAAAGGCTGACATTCAGAGAGGTTGTGCCACAGAAGGAACTGCTGCAGTTCTTCACAATGAGCTTCCTGCAGCATCTACTGTCCTTCAGACCCAGGACTCGACAGGTACCAAGAGAGGAACATCAGAACCCTGGATATCTCCAGGGGATTCTTGCCTTGACCAGGGGATTGGACTCAATGGCCTTATATCCCCCTTCCAACGCCATTATTTTGTTCTATGATTCTATACTTATTCAGTCATGCTTTAAAGCATCCCACATCATTGAGGGGAATGCATCCCCTCTATCATCTTTAAGGGGAACTCGCCCCCTCTGTCATCTCTTTAACAGCAAAAGCACAACATGCTGCAAGAGTTGTTGTATCCGAATTGTTCTCCTCTGCATGAGCTAGATCCATTACTTTCTTCAGTCTGATCCTTAAAGGAGGCCAGCTGCATGTTAACCATTTCCAGGGGAGAGGTTCCTTAAAATGAACTTTTCAGAGTTAGAAGCCTTGCATGGGTTGCTTGTAGCCTGATTTGATAAACAGCCAGCTGTTCTGGACTTACTCCGTATCTGTGTGGATGTATGCGCATATGCGCTGTGCTTCTGCACAGAGACAGGCTATGAAAATGTCGGAGGGCTTGAAGAAAGAACATTTCCTCCCCTCTCAGCTGGAATCTCACAGGGCCTAAAAATCCCTCATTAAGGTGCCTTTTGGAGTCAACGCAGGGCAAATGGATGTTAACAAAGGATAGAGGTGTTCATTTCTCTCCACCATTGCCAGAGAAGCTCAGTCACTGGACAAGATCGCTGGTAACTTCTGGGATTTATAGTCCTAAATCCCCAAAACACACTTCTCCAGTGGAGAATTGAACACAAACTACTTACATTTCTACCCTGAAAGGTGCTTGTTTTACACTGGGAGCCCACGGCAGAGAGGAACATGTTGTGAGCTTTGTTTCGCTTTACTTTCTTTTCCATATTGACTCTCCATATTTAATACAGCTATATTATTCTTCAATGCAGGGGGTTTCCCTTCTTCTAAACTTACTCAAAATACAGCTGATGAGGTGCTGATTGGACTGGGTTGTACTTTAAACCAAAAAGGATGTGCCAGAGGCCACTGGGTCTTAGAATATTTATATACTCTCTGTAACTCTTCTTTCTCCCTCTGCCCCCCCCCAAAAAAAGCCAGGGTGTCTTTCAGATTTTACCCAACATTGCCCCTTTTTATTGCCTGCAGCCTCATTTCCATCTCCTGTTAAAGGCGCTCCTGCTGGCCACATAATTGCCTGTCTTTTAATACGAACAGCCATTTGCACAGGGCTGCTAGGATTTAAGGACATGGGGATGTCATTGAGCAAAGTCTAGGCTCAGCCATAGGTAAATCTGCATGGAAGGGCTGGTGGCTTAAAACAGATTTCCTTGAAAAGGCACTCTCTGAATGGGATGAAATGAAATGCCCACCATCCCTAAAGAGCATAACTAGGATGGAAATACCTTCTGAGATATTCAGAAGATGTCAGCTGAGACAGCTTTGTCTTAAATGTCAGGTTCAGATCGCAGCTTTGTTGTTTTGTCGTCAAGTTGTGTCCGACTCTTCGTGACCCCATGGACCAGAGCACGCCAGGCCCTCCTGTCTTCCACTGCCTCCCGGAGTTGGGTCAGATTCATGTTGGTTGCTTCGATGACCCTGTCCAACCATCTTGTCCTCTGTCGTCCCCTTCTCCTCTTGCCCTCACACTTTCCCAGTATCAGGGTCTTTTCCGGGGAGTCTTCTCTTCTCATGAGATGGCCAAAGTCTTGGAGCCTCAGCTTCAGGATCTGTCCTTCCAGTGAACACTCAGGGTTGATTTCCTTCAAAACGGATAAGTTTGTTCTCTTTGCAGTCCAGGGGACTCTCAAGATCCTCCTCCAGCACCACAATTCAAACGCATCAATTCTTTGGCGGTCAGCCTTCTTTATGGTCCAGCTCTCGCTTCCATACATCACCTAGATCCCAGCTAGGGTTTTAAAAACCCTCTGTGACAAACCCCCAAGAGCTGCTTCCCTACCACGTACTTCAGGGGAGGCAACCTGTAAAAGTCTGAATGCTCCACAAACTTACACCTGCCCTCCTATGTCCCAGTCACACCCACAATATTTTTCTTTAAACCAACTATTTTTTTAAAAAAAAAAGTTTAAGAAAAAACCCACCAAACTCTTTCATCTGGCGTCCAGGAAATATTTTGGAAATATGGAGGCGCTGGCTCCACAAATCTTGGTAATTTGGCCTCCCACCTCCTAAGAGAGCCCAGGGGTATTTTTGGCAAAGCATTTTAAGATATTAAAAACATGGGGGGGGGAGTGGGTGCTAGAAGGGGAGGCACCCAGACAGGCTGGGTCCCACATTGGCCACAGGCCACGAATGGCCCATCCCTAATAGAGGCAAATATGAAGACAGGTTGCCCAATGGAGATCACACTTCTCTGATGTGTGTCCTGATCCAATCCCCGGCATTTCATTTGAATGCGTGGAAAGGTAGTGCCCAAGAATGACAGCTTCCTCAGGCAGGCAGAACCACTGGTGTCATCGAGGGTGTCCTGTATGCTTTCCACTAAGAGGACAGGCAGGGATCTGATGCCGATTCCCACGGGCACCCAAATTCCTAGCTGTGACCCCATGGCCCGGACGGAAGGCGGCATCCGGGAATGCAAATGGCAGCCGATCAATGTAGGGTTGTTCCCCCCATCACGACTTCCACAATTTCACTTATACGCATGCGTAAATCACTGATATGATTCCACGCAGTGGTACTTATCTCTACCGGGGATGGGGGGGGGGTCAGAAACTGCTCATAGCCAGTTTCTGCAGGCTATTAAAGGCCAAAGGGCCAAGTGGAGCCTCTTTACTCATCCGTTGGCAATCCTGGGCTATGCCATACACTTTGTCATAGCTGAGACTGGAACCTCTGACTTTTGCATCGGGAGCTCTAGGCTCCCCCCATTGCAGCCTCGTACTCCTTCTGAGCTATCTCCCCCTCGCTCTTCTCATCCACTCCTCTTTGTTTCTTGCTTCTGCTTGACCTTTTTCTTTCGAGCACATTCCAAAAAATGCAACGAGGTGAACATTTGCTCCTTGATATGTAGTGTGTGTGTGTGTGTGCGAATCTGCTGCGCATGCACAGGAAATGCACGTCCCATTAATTTGCACCAGTCCATTTCTTTTGACCTCTGCTTTTCATATCGTCCTCAAACCAAGAAAACCTCCTTGGGCCCAGCTGCCTCCTGAACTCATGATCTGCCCCCTGCTTTCCAAAGGAAGGCTGTTGTTAACGCTCAGCTAGCTTTGGAATAGATTCATCTGTCAAGCAAGGAGGAGACACACTGCTTTAATTATCTCTCCCATTCAGCAGAGCATGTTCTTGCCGATGTTCAGGGGGCACGTGGATCGGCGTGGCCCCCTCTCTTTGCATTAGAGGCACTCGTTTGGAGTGAGACAGTTAGCGAGCAAGGAAAAAAGGGCTGTCGGGGAGATCACGCCCCAGTTATTGGGGGGGAGTTGGATGTTCTAAGCATTTTGATGGCTCTTCCGCCAAACGAGACACCCTGTCAAAGAGACCACTTTGCATCCATTTAACAAGTGAGTAAAACAGCTTCCACTACATCAGTGCATCCCAAACTTCTGATCAGTGAAACATGTTCCCCCTCTTTCACTGCAGTGAGAGAGAAGGATAAGAGGATTTTTTCCCCCTCTCTGACTTTTTAGTGCTTCTCCTGTTCACAGTGGGAAATTAAGTCCAGGAATGAAGCATGGGTTTGCAGTGGAACTGCCACAGAAGCACTTAGGAACTGAGACCCCCAGCCCCACGCAACAGAATGAGAGAGGGTTAGCAGTAGGCAAGCCCGGGTGGCCGTCCTTCCTTTATTAGGGATGAGGCTTCTCCATCTGATGGGCTTCAGATGGGCTGATGGCCTGTGTCTTCTTCTGGAAGGTGTCTTCCATCAGAAGGGCAACTTGGAGCAAAGGCAGAGGAGAGAGGGCCCCCGGAGTTGCGCATCCACACTGCATGGCACTTGTACAGCAGACTCGGCAACAATGAGGAGGCCGGTTTCCAGGGACAGAGACTCCCTACCAAGTTTTATTCAGAAAGTTATCCGAGGTCCTGGGCCTTCTTTAAGGGTATGATTCAGCACTTTGGCGGGTACCTGTGAAGTTCAGACTAAAGCTGAAAAGACGCTTTTCCAATTTCATGGCCAGGCAGGTAAAGGAGTAGAAGCAGTTTTATGCACAGACCGGCAACTGCTCCCAAATGTTGCAAGGCTGACTGGCCTCATTATGATGTATGTGGAACAACAACCGAAAGAGCTAAATTAGACGACGGAGTTGAGAATGGCCTCCTCTTTACCCATCTTGAGCAAACGCTGTCTGGGAGGACGTGAGGTCAGAACAGTAACCTGGCCAGAACGGGCAGCTAATGGCAACCTCTGATGCAGGTAATGTCTCTGGGCAGACAAAAACTTCTAATTATTTAATCAGATGATTTATTGTCTCACGACACCCTAGGCGTTCCCTTGTGACATATCGCTGCTTCTCTTATAGTTGTGTGCATATGATTATGGACTGTGGCTGTTTAATGTACTGTCATGTCCTTCATTTTGATTTATGGCTCCGGTTGCCAACTGATCAGGAAAAAGGGCTCCTGGTTTGCTCCTGAGCCTTGAAGAAGCTATAGAAAACAAGTCGCTGATGTCTTTGTAATGCAGGGCAATGAAACATGACCCCTGATAGTTGTTTGCACTTCATTGTCCTTTCTATCCAATGAGAGCTTCTAGGAGAGGCATAAAAGCAAGCTTGTTATGCAGCATTATTTCGGATCTAGCAGCAGGGACCAGCTCCTGTCAACAGGATGAATCTTGGCTCTCTTGTACCCATTACTGGCTGTGAAGAACGTCTTACGATGCAGAGGTGCTGAGCTCTAGCCCTGCTCCAAAAGTTATTCCTGGCCCAGGGAGGCTCTTCCAACCCATCCTGAAGAACGTTTATGAGTCGATGATGACATTTCCATTTTAATTTGCTAATTATTATTGGAGGAAGTGAGAAGCAGGTCTAGATTTATTAGTGCTTCGTGGGCTGCTGTGATCTATTTACAGCCAGGAAGCCCAAAAGAGCCGGGGGGGGGGGGGCGGAAAGGAGAGAAGGCAAGGGTATTTTAACATATCCGCAGGAATGGGAGTGGCGAGTTCAGAAAAGAACAGGCCTATAGATTGAGGAACTGCTTTACTTTGCCCAAGTGTAGAAACAGTCGTAGAAGAGTAGAAACCACCAAAGAATTGATGCTTTTGAATTGTTGTGCTGGAGGAGGCTCTTGAGAGTCCCCTGGACTACAAGGAGAACAAACCTATCCATTCTAAAGGAAATCAACCCTGAGTACTCACTGGAAGGACAGATCCTGAAGCTGAGGCTCCAGTACTTTGGCCATCTCATGAGAAGAGAAGACTCCCTGGAAAAGACCCTGATGTTGGGAAAGGGTGAAGGCAAGAGGAGAAGGGGACGACAGAGGATGAGATGGATGGACAGTGTCATTGAAGCTACCAACATGGATTTGACACAACTCCGGGAGGCAGTGGAAGACAGGAGGGCCTGGCATGCTCTGATCCATGGGGTCACGAAGAGTTGGACATGACTAAATGACTAAACAACAACAACAGAAAGAGTACCATGGTTGGGCAGATTCTGGAAGCCTAATGCCTGGTCAGGACTGACGTCCTGGAGTGTCCAGTCCTTTGATTGCCCCCCCCCAGCTCCAACTGCTTCTGGAAACCTGCTTGAAGGTAAACCCTCCCCAAATTCTTTTTTTTTTTTTTTTTTTGAGACTAGAAGTGGACTGAAGGTTTCTCCTTTCTCCTGTTTTGATTTTTTTTCTTTTCTTTTTCCTTTTCTGGTCCACGAAGTCCCCGGGGCCGAAAATTGGCAGCCAAACCCGCCAAAGTTTGACCAGCCCACGTTTACATGGAATTATAAGAATTATAGACTTGTAGAGTTGGAAGGTTTCTCCAAAGGATCATCTACTTCAGCCAAAGGAACCTTGTTTAGTCTCAACTTTCTTATAATTTGAGATCATTAATTGGGGGTGGGGGGGATGCAGAAAGAGTGAACAAACTTACTCTGTTTCCTTCTAAGTCTCAGTTTCCAGACCATTTACCATCTTTATGCCATCGACACAGTATGCTTTCGGCCAAAGGTTTCCCTATAACATCTGATGGGAAATTATGCTTGGTCTGAATTTCTAAGTGGAGGAATCTAGTTTGCATTTTCTAGGTTAATATATGGATAACAGCCATTACCTTTCAGACAGTTCGTGTCTCCCAATTTTGCAAATTCATGTCTCAACTGAGAAGTTGCATACAAAAAAGCATATATATATATTAGGAAAAATGGTAAGGACGGCAATTTTTAGGATGAGTGATTGCTATCTGAAGTTGTGTTCATAGTTGTATTAGAATTATTGCTTTTCCAAATGTTCCATTAATCTGAAATGTTTTCTGCATTGGCTCAAAGACTTTTTGAGTAATTAATCTCACTGATTTATCCATTACAGCTTGCAACCCTCTCACTTACCTCTTTATCTTCTCCTAGAACATTAAAATACGATTGTCAACATGGGTTTCTCCTTCTCGGGCCCATGGAGCTGAAGAGGGACACATGGGCCAAGGGTCAGGTTCTGCTGCCCTCTCAGATCCCTTGATGATTCTATTACAGTGCCTTTTTTTTAAGCATTCAGGGAATACATTCATTTTTTCTGAAAAAAAAGGAGGAGGGAGGGAAAAATCATACTTTCCATTTGAGAATGTAATTGACTTCCAAAGCAAGAAGTACCTGGGCTCCGTATAGATGATCAGGGGGCACTAGCATGTGGTTTGAGGAGAGTGTAATAATAATAAATAATCATCTTAGAACTGCAAGCTGGAAGGGACCCTATGGGATCATCAAGTCCAGCCCGTCAGGGAGGCCCAGTGGGGGGAATTGAACTCCCAGCCTCAAGCTCCACAGCCAGAGGCCTAAACACCCCTAGGTTCTCCAGCAGTTCAAGTAGATCATTTATTTATGTATTTAATATATATGCCTCCTTTGTCCACATGGGGACCGAAGATGGCTCAGGGGGAAAAAATTGATTCATACAATAACAACAAGTTTAAAAGACCATACAAAACTACCTATTAAAAACAATTAAACTTTAGCCAAGATTAAAAACAAATTTGAAAACGTTTTGAAAAAAAAAACTTTTAAAGATAGTTAATTTTTTAAAAAAAAATAGAGCATTCTCTAGACACGGATCACTTTCAGCCTGCCTGAAAGGAAAAGTCTTTGCCTCAAGCCAAGCCCATTAAGCTTTTGTTCTATTTTATTTTAAATTGTGATATTTATTCTTTTCCTGCTCGTCTGAAAAAGAGGAGAAGGACGGAAAGGCCAGGGACTGTTAGGGAACAACAGTTTTATTTTGTAAGCCGCCCCGAGTAGACATGGTCTAGAGGGAGGGGGTAAAAATCAAATAAATAAATAAATAAATAAAATAAAAGAACTACTCCGGGTCTAATCTGAATTCTGCAGACGTGTCTTCAAAACAGGATGCTTTCTAGAATCTTGGCTGCTGCCTATAAAGTTCAGACAAAGACCCAGTGTGGATTTACCACTCAAAATGGTAAAATCAGATTCTCCCAGCTTTCTCTCTCTCTTTTTTTTTCAAGCACTCAATGTGAACAGAAAATGAGCTTCTGCTCGACAGAGACCCCGGAGAATGCTGCCAAATCTGTATGAATGCTCAGGATGGCAACATGGTCACGATAGGTCTGTGCAGTCCGGTCCTCGCCCTCGTCTCTACCATCCCATGGCCCTCATGGATGTACAGTAGTTGCTTCTGGTTTGGATGTGTAGAGTAACAAGTTGCATCCTCCAAGATCAGCTCCTTCTCTGCTTGTCGCATTAATGCGGTACATGGATATTACCAGCCAATATCCTGGGGAAGCATTATGCGGCATTAGCAAAACGTTACATTCGATTCTTGCCAGGGGAGAGCTGCTGAGATGTGCTGCCATTTCACTTCAGAGGTAGCTGGTTCTTTTAAGCTGAAAGACTTAGATCAGGAGGTGATTAGTACCTTTCTCGTGCATGGTGTTAACAAAGCACTGAGATCAAATGTTTTATTTCTCAACCTCCTTTTGATGGTATGTACGATCGAAAAGCTTATCTTGTTTCCCATAATTTTGTTAGCACCCAAAAGAGTTTAACCTTGTTTTGAAAGGTACTGTTTCTCAGGAACAATCGAGCTATTTCCTAGGATGTCTACAACATAGTTGCTGGATCTGTAAGGAATCTAGGTAATAAAAACACAATGGTTTCCAAGAGGAGGAGCAATTTAGGTAGGAGTGTGACAGTCCGTGTTGTGTAGCAAGTAGAGTGTCAGGCTAGACCTTGGAAGACCGGAGTTCAAATTCCCACAAGGCCATGAGACTCATTTGGTAATCTTTGAAGTCTTCGGAAGGATATTTATATCCTTGGGTTTCGTCCTCAGTTTCCATCTAGCTCGAGTATCACTTTCCTTGAATTTAAGACTTTTATTTTAACTAGGAATTAGCTCTGGAATGTAGATGTTCGCCAGTTGTGGCAGTCTGAAACTCAGATATCACAGATTAACCACAGCCCAGTTTCGAAACCTCAACTCAAAGATTCAGATGAAGAGTAATAAATACCTTCTCAATCGTCTTCACCGAACTTTGAATGTAACCTCAGCTTGCTAAATTTGCAAGAATGGCCCCAAACAGCTACAAGCTGAGCATCACTCACTCGTGTTATGCTTTCTGGAGCATTTGGCCTGGCCTGTGTGACTGATGGCTGGACGGTGCTTATACATCTCAAGAGAGTCAACAAAATGCCTACTGGACTCAGCGAAGGGACTAAACATTTGTTTCTTTGTGCCGTGACCGGATTGAGACAACAACCCCTTACAAGTGGCTCGGGGAGGCAATTGAAAGTGTCCATTGACTGTTCAAAGGCACACAAAAGGTCATGTGGGAGATCTCACTGACATCCTACATTGCAACTGTTGTCCTTGAACACACAGCAGGAATGTAGCAGAATCCCACCGTGCATGTCCTAAACCCCTGTTTGGCCATGAAGGCCCGATGTTCATTAAGTAGACCTTCTGTGCTCTCACTACTCTACTCTCCTACCTTGAAAACACAAGATGCCTTTGGAAGGAAATTCCCAGCCATGCCCTATTTCCCAGCTTCAAGATATAGAAGGAAAATGGTTAAATCAAAAGGTATTCCCAAGAGTTCTAGTCCACCTCCTGCCAATGTATGAAATCCACAAGAAATCCCAAGCGTCTACCTGGAATCTGTTCCAAGACCTCAAATGATAGAAAGTCCATCACTTTCTGAATTGGCCTGTTCCGCTATAAAAAATCTCATTCCACCAGGAAGTTCCTCTTCATGTCTAGGCAGAAGTGTGTGTGTGTGTGTGTGTGATTTGAATCCATTGTGTTGGGTCCTACATTCTGAAGCAGGACAAAACAAGCATCCACTGTCTCTGTGTATATGTTCTTAGCTTCTGAAAGGTGGCAATTCTGTGCAGATAATTTGCACAAATGACAGAGACATTGGCCAAATAACAATAATAATACGTAATGAATTCAATCTCAGTCTCATCTGGAACTGAGGGACCTTGTTGGGCTTGGAAATTCCTTGAGGTGTCTCATCGTGTCAAGACAGCCTCAGTCAATGAGAATGAAGAACTGAATGAATACACTTTACATCTCTGTCTCACATCAGGAAAGCAGCCCTTCTGGAAACAGTATTTTGCAGTGGAATAAGTATTCTAGATCCTTTCATGATTAGAGAGTTGTGGTGCCACTAAACGGCAGGAGAAGGCTGTGACATGGGCTGGGGGCTGCCTCGTGCTGCTGGCTGCTGTTCTCGTGTGGCTATTGAGGTTACAAGAAGGTAGACAGGAAGAGAGAGTGGTCTGTACCTCTCCTGAGAATGGACAAAACTGTGGCTTACAGAGTTCATTTTTAAAATTTTAATTACCTGAAAAAAACAAAACACTTCTTTTGAGAACCAGGAAAGCAAAGAATTATTGTAAAGCTGTAATGAAACAGCAAGGAACCACTGTCTTCATGCTTTGGTCTATAACTATTGTCTGGAATCTCACCAGCTCTTGTCTAACATTTATGTAACTTTGTGGTGATAGACTGCAGGCAATTGACAATTAATGCATCTTGGTTATGCAACTGGGTGCTTCATAGGCGAAGCACTACCTGAACATTTAGCCACAATGAGCCACAACATGTTCCGGATCCCTCACACCACAACTAATTGGAGTCTGGCCATTAACTGGTTACTTTTTTAAAAAAATTAATTTTCAACAAATTTGTTTGTTGAAAGTCTAAGTGTCAAAGGCTTGGGCATATATAGGCACATCCTCGATTCCAGCTTCCTTCTCTGTTTCCCTTTAATTTTATCCTTTAATACAGAGGTAGCTAGGTTAATACTGGGGAAAGGTTAGCGCTTGATAAATTTAGAAACACTCCTGCTGTTGTATTTAGCCGACTGTTCAGGCTGGAGGTGAGCAGAAACTGTAGTTTTGGATAACAATTCCAAGAACGCAGCTCTGTCCACCCCTAGTCCATGATTCATGCTTTGTTTAAGGAGGAATTGATTAAGTGGTGCTTGGAACAGAGCAGGAGGCTTGCTCGCTGTGTCTTTTACGCCAAGGGGGTTGTTTATTACACCTCCATCCTATTTTGCCTCCAAAGGGCTCAAGAAAGTGGGTGTGGATCTCACTTCTCCTGCATTGTCATCACCACGTTTGAGAGGTTTCTGAGAAAGAGAAACAGCTGAAGGTCACCCAGGAAGCAAATATTTCCAATGGACTAGTTGAGAGGATTTGGAAGTATCTCCACCCCACCCTGCATATTCCTCTGGCCTGTTAGCAACCGCAAGACAACATCGTAACTTTGTATGATGCAATGAATTGTTTGTGTGTATGTGTTTGTGAGAGAGAGTGAGAAAGAGAGAGAGAGAATTACTTGCTCAATCGGAGCAGCAATAATGAGAATCTCAACATGGCACCTGAGAAGTAATAAAGCAACACAGCAAGTACTTTTTGAAATGTAACCTTGTGAGCTATGGATGATCAATGTTCCCAGTGATCATGTGTAATGATTTGGTGTGCCCTTGCACCTTCCTCCCTTCAGGGAGAACAGATTGGGTTGCCCGGCTCTGTCCAACTTGCCAATAACCTGCCGCTAAATTGGCAGGTTCCCCAAATTGCCAAAAATTTCAGGGCTACCATCTGGGGGAAGAGGATGGTTTCGGACACCCCAAGAGATGGGACCTTGTGCTGAAATAGTGAAATAACACAGCCACTGGTGTGTTCACTGTTGCAAGAGCTCAGTAGGGCTGTTGAAAGTCATTCATTGGGTCACTGAAAGTCAGAGATGCCTGGACAGCACATAAGGAAAGCGTGGGGCAAACCAGATGGCCTCCCTGTGCTACCTTCTAAAGAATATGGGTGCAAACACATCTCCATGATCTAGTGCAGCCTGGCATCAGTTGTGAGTAGGAAGGAATTGGGCACCACAGCACTGAAGGCACAACAAACAATCAAATCTGGTTATAAAACATTTACCAACATGAATGAATTACTGTACATCCCTGGGCACTTAAGAATGATGCAAGAACTGAACAAAAGATGGTTGCCAAAATGCTTTAAAAATATCTTTAAATGCCCTTTAAAATAAAAAGACATCTGAATTCAGATGTTACTCAATAATCCTAAAAAAAGTAACTGCAATTATCAGTTACATGACCCCCTCCAAACTAACTAGTTACTTTCAAACTAACTTTTAATAGGAAACAGGCTTTAACAGGTACTTTTAACAGATTTTCAGAGCCCCAACCATCATCTACATAGCTCTGCCTTGGAATTCAATTCCTTGGCATCTGTCTCTCAGTCTCCAGCTGAGATCTTGTGGAGAAAACCGGCGGACTATCCAGCTAGTATGTAAAACCACAGCCTCCGCTCCCTTCTGCCAACAAATATTTAGTTGGCTAATTTTTAAAGTGCTAATCATTTTAAACCTTAATAGTTCCCCAACCAGCCAGTGTCGCAAGATGGAAATGGCCATGTCGGAGGATGGTCCTGGGTGGTTGTTTACTGTCGCTCTTTCTAATGAGGAAGAAAACACATCAGCTACAGGTCCTGGAAAGATTTTCTTGGGAAGATGCCAAACCATGGCAGATGGCTTATCCATGTATGAATTTCTCACATCATCGCCAGGTCTCCTGCCCTCACGCCCAAGTGTGTAATAGTAGGCAGGGTTTGGAACAAATGAAGTTGGATTTTATTTTATTTTTTTACAAAAAGGACTGCAAAGGGGCAAAGCTGTCTTCCAAGAGGTCTTGAAGGTGGACGTTAGGATGGTTCCACCGTTTCCTCCTAGCTGGCCATTGTCATTTTATGCACCTTTGAGCTGCTTCTGACTTACCCGTTTTCCAAAAGGTAGTGTTTTTAATCTTGTTTCAGCATATTGACAAAATTAACAGAGGGAAAGAGAATGAGAAGAGAGAGAGAGAGGGACACCCAAAGGACAATGTATGGTGGCCTCTTAGAGTGTAAGACATCTCTTTCATTGTGAGCTTTCGTGGATTAAAATCTACCTCCTCGGGAACAGAAGGAAGAGTTTGAAGAAATGGAGTTTGAGCCCTAAAATCTCACACAGCTGGGCAGCTACTGGATCAGGATGGCAGAGGTGGCTTATACCAAAATTTGGGGGAACCCACCCTCATCCTAGCCATACGCCATCACTGCAACGAAACTCATCTGTTCATTTCTGTCACAACATGTTGCCCTTCGCTCTTTTCTTTCTCCCTTTTTAGAAACATTTGATTTGATTTTTGTCTACATTCTGGGTTAGGGTGACCCTCTTGGGGCTTCTAAAGCATTTGAGATGTCCCAGGAGTGGTTTAGCATCAATATCCTGCCGTGAGTTTCAATGGCCAAGCACGGATATCAACACTCGAAGTCCTTAAACCCTAGACCTTCTATTCACTTCATGTTACTCTTACTCCTAGCCTGCCTGGGGGCAGGTTAGGGAATTATACATTGTGGATAACCAACTATGTGGCCAGCCGTCACATCAGAGGACAAGAGACATCACTGAGGCAATCTTTCCAGCCTGAGAAACCAGATTCATAAAGGAAGAACATGCATATGCAGCCTGAAGAACAATAATAAAACACAACAAGCTGCTAGGATCAGCTAGACTATGTCCAGAGGAAGGCATAAACCAAACCATGCTGATGACGGAAGCTTGGTGTGTGGACCCAGGGCTGGTGGTTAACTACCAACCAGTGGTGAACCTCCCTTATTTGGGCAATGGGTTGGAGCAGGTTGTGGCCAGGCTTTGGTGTGGAGACTGCCTTGGTCACCCTGTACAATGACCTTTGCCGGGAAAGAGACATGTTGATATTCCTGGACCTCTCAGCAGCTTTTGACACCATCAACCATGGTGTCCTTCTGGATAGGCTGGCTGGGTTGGGAGTTGGGGGCACCGCTTTATGGTGGTTCTGCTCCTTCCTGGCTGACCGTGTCCAGAAGGTAGCGCTGGGGGACAGCTGCTCTGCCCCGTCGTGTTTATGTCATGGGGTTTCTCAGGGCTTGATACTGTCCCCCATGCTGTTTAACATGAAACCGCTGGAAGAGGTCATCAGGAGGTTTGGGCTGAGGGGTCAGCAATAGGCTGACGACATTCAGCTCTACCTCTCGTTTTCCACCAATCCAGGTGAGGCTGTTTCTGTGCTGAACTTGTGTCTGGACCTGATAATGGACTGGATGAGGGTTAATAAATTGAAACTGTGTGGGCGGCCCATAAGTGAAATAAATAAATAGGTAAATTCTAAATAAGCTTCTCCTCTGGTCCTCTAAAGCAGTGGTCCCCAACCTTGGGCCTCCAGATGTTTTTGGACTACAACTCCCAGAAGCCTTCACCACTACCTTTGCTGGCCAGGATTTCTGGGAGTTGAAGTCCAAGAACATCTGGAGGCCCAAGGTTGGGGACCACTGCTCTAGAGGAGAGGATGCAAAATGATGGATTCGAAGCACAAAAATTAGATGGAAATGAAGAATTAGGAAAAATGTCCTGAGAGTCAGAAAGTGTTAAGAGATCACCATGGAAAGTGGTGGGTTTTCATTTACTGGAAGTTTTTAAGGAGAGATTAGGTGGCCATCTTCCAAGGATGAATTTTTTGTGTGTTCCTGAATATTAAGGAATCCGCAAACTTTGGATGCGAATGAAAGTGCCACTTTTGTTTTTCCCACATTAATTTTTTAAAAAACAACAACACTCAAGTTCCTTCCATCTATAAACTGTGGGGCTACAGAGACTCTCCTGATGAACGCTGACACTTCAGAATTTGCCAGTCCACAGCTGGCACCAAGTCATTTATCATGAGGTGACAAGCTACATTTTAATTCTTCATTTTTTTAAACGGATGGTTGGAGGCTGATACTTTTATTAATCTGTGCTTTTGAATCAGATTTTTATCCTCTCTTACGATTTTGCTGCTGCTGCTACTACTACTACTTTCTAGTGATCCTGTGTGTTCTCTTTTATGTTTCTTTGTTAGAAGGAAGGAAGGAAGGAAGGAAGGAAGGAAGGAAGGAAGGAAGGAAGGAAGGAAGGAAGGAAGGAAGGAAGGAAGGAAGGAAGGAAGGAAGGAAGGAAGGAAGGAAGGAAGGGAGGGAGGGAGGGAGGGAGGAAGGGAGGGAGGGAGGAAGGAAGGAAGGAAGGAAGGAAGGAAGGAAGGAAGGAAGGAAGGAAGGAAGGAAGGAAGGAAGGAAGGAAGGGAGGGAGGGAGGGAGGGAGGGAGGGAGGGAGGGAGGAAGGAAGGAAGGAAGGAAGGAAGGAAGGAAGGAAGGAAGGAAGGAAGGAAGGAAGGAAGGAAGGAAGGAAGGAAGGAAGGAAGGAAGGAAGGAAGGAAGGAAGGAAGGAAGGAAGGAAGGAAGGACGTTGCCTGGTGTAAGACCTAGTGGGGTGCGTAAATGAGACACCCCAGGATAAGATGTGCTCATTGGTCAGTAATTCAACATCCTCAGCCATCCTTTTACTTATGGTGGCCACCAAATATATCTTACTTTCTGCTGCCTCTTCCTGGAGGTCTTTCTATTTCCTTCTTCGGAAGGCTGATGAAAGTTCTGCTGGTGTGAATTATTACCGTTGGCTGTTTCTTGGGTTTTAGATCTTCCTTCCTTCTTTCCTAGGAGTTAAATAATAATAATAATAATAATAATAATAATAATAATAATAATAATAATAATAATAATAATAATAATAATAATAATAATAATAATAATTTATTGTCATTGTAAGTATATACACATACAACGAAATTCACATAAATATAAAACATAAGAAAACATAAATACTGTTTCATGTTCGATGGGTGCCTTTCTCCTTCATTCTGTCTCCATCCACTGCCTTTTCATTGAGTTGTCAGATCTCCAGGCATGGGCTGACATTCCAGAGGACTGATATGGTTCCTCAGGTCTCCTGGCAAAAATGTGTATCTCAGGATGGGCAGCACCAGAAGGGGAAACCCTCTGCTTTTATTGTGTGCAATGACTCAATTTCCTCGGCTTCGACTCCCAAATGGCACCAGAGATCAACAGATAAGTGATCCTGCATCACATACATAATGCATGTTTAGGGGTTCCTCCAGACTGTGGAGTTGCCTATGGACATTTTGGAGTTGTTCTGGGTCATTCAGGTATGTTTTTCTTGCAAACTTGAATGGTGAATCCCAGGATTTCCTTCCATACCTGAAAGTGTATTTCTTGCTGGAGGTCTTGGGGTGCACTTGGTCATGCATCCAGAATTGCTCTCTGACGTCTCCTTTCAACCAGTGATTGCCCCCACCTTTTGCCTATCATCTCCTCCTCCTCCATCACTATTGCCTCCCTTCTTTCCAAATTTTGCCCCCTCCACAGGGGGGTGGGTGTAGAGACTGTCCAGCAGCAAAAAAAAAAAAAAAAAAAACACCCCGTATACAGTATATATATATAATCATTGTGAGTTTAAAAAGGTCATAATGAATTAGAGATATATATAGAGAGATATTAGACTCTATATATGAGAGAGAGTCTGATTCACTATGACCTTTTTTAAGCCACAATGATTATATATATATATATATATAAGAGAGAGAGAGAGAGAGAAAGAGAGAGAGAGAGAGATAGTATAGAGATAGATAGATAGATAGATAGATAGATAGATAGATAGATAGATAGATAGATAGATAGATAGATAGATAGATAGATAGATAGATAGATAGATAGATAGATAGATAGATAGATATAGATATAGATATAGATATAGATATAGATATGTGTGTATGTGTGTGTGTGGTTTTAATATTGAAATTATATATATATATATATAATGTCAACAAACTCAATGCAGGGAAGACTATATATGGGCTTTCATAGAAAAGTCCATATATATATGGAATGATGGAGTATTATGATGGAGTTTATATATATAGTCTAATTCACTATGACCTTTTTAAAGCCACGGTGATTGCCTTGTTTTAATTCTTCTGAGCTGTCTTGGGTGCTCTATGGGAACAAAGGTGGCATATAAATAAAATAAATGAGCACTAAATCTTTCTCCACAATAGTGCTGTTTCTCCAAAAGAAATTTAGATGTTGATCCAAGCTGGCAGTGCAAAAAAAAAAAAAGAAAAGAAAAAAATATAGACGTGGTTCTCATGAATGTGGCACAGTTTGGCTCCATCCAAAATAACCAAAGCCAGTGATCTGTTTTCCCCACTCCATATATAAGATGGGCATGTTTCAGGGACGCTTCTGCTTGGACCTCAGCACTGTCCATATGCAAGGCCAGATGATCTCTGAGGTCCCTCCTCCGACTCTACCATCTCATGTTTCCAAGAAGAGAGCCCTAACAGACCAGGCCTCTTTGCGGTATTTCCCCAACAGAAGTGGCCCTTTTGGTTTAACTCATCCGTTCCCCATCCAATGGAGCATTTTTATTTTTTTGGAGCCCTGGTAAAACAAGAATGACCCTTGGCAGACAAGGAAGAGTTTCTTGTTTATACGCCCTCCTGACCTCTGCCGCTGTTTTGCAAGCGAGGCAGAATATATCAAATATATTTTAATACCTGCCTCAACAGTTGAAACATTACTGTGAAAATTGGCACATGCCTTAAACTGAGAGCACAAAGGTACCCTTCAGTTGTGTACCTTTTATGGCTTTCTTTGTTTTGTTTTTACGGCTGTCATCTATTTTGTGGTTTGTATTTTATGAAACATGTTTCTATGATTTATTTTCCTCCAAACCGCATTGATAGCAGGCTGTGTGGAAGTCTCAAAAGTAATCCATAAACTCAACTCAGCGCCTAAATTAAAGGGGAGGGTCAGAACAAAGGCATTTCACACCTTTCATTTCCACGCCCCCCCCTCTGCTTTTGGGTAGGATATTTCCTGGAAATGGTTGCTTGTTTACTAGGCTAATCTTAGTTTGATCTAATGGGCTTCTTCATTTTACCTAGTAGTGATTGATCCTGTGGTCAGTTTGGCTCCATTTGGCAGAGATGAGTGTGTTGCTTTCCAGACAGACAGATGTAGCGACATCTTTGGAAGTAGCTGTCAAGGATGTGTCTCTGGAGCAATAAGTTTTTATCACCTTCTAATTGCAAAGTTTCCATTTTTACCCTGACCTGTCCTTCTCTCCCCCCTCGTTTCCCACGTAGCATACTACAAGGAAGGACAGATCCCTTTTGAAACCATGATCATTTGCAGAAGGCACTTAAAATTAGAGCAGGGCAGAGATCAATAAGGTTCCTACTGTAGTACAGTGGATAGAATGAGGGACTAGGATTCTGGAGAAGGGGGTTCAAATCCCCACTCAGCCATGGTAACTCACTGGGGGAGTGGAACTGGTAAAACTACTTAAATATCTCACAAGATGTTTAAGGTTGCTGTAAGTCAGTTCCAACACACATAAGAGGTCAGAAAAGTTACTTCTTATAATCCAACTTCCAGAAGTCCCATGCCTGTTGGCTGAGAGTTTCAGGGAACTACAGCTCCATGTAATAGGGTTTTTTCCCCCCTGTCCCCAAACTCTGGACGATAGACTGCATCAGGTGGAAGCTCACAGGTGGTCTATTCCTGGTTTACATCTTACTAGTCACTTTGCAATTAAAAATAATAATAATAACTCCCCAGTTTTTGTCCATAAAAGTAGGATGAGGGGGAAAAAACAGACTGGAAAGGTAAAGTAGTTGCAAGGGGGGGCAGATGCATCAAAGTTCTTACCTTCGTCATGGCAATGGCTTTGCAACCTTCAAAGAGGTGGCCACTCCTGTCTGCTAAGCAGCACTGGGCAGCTTTAATTGTGCCTTTTAGAAAACAGGAACATCCAGTCCTGTGGAGAAAGGAGAAAACTGTATAATAAGAGTCCAAGATGCCAATGCACACAACAACAAAGGATTTTTTTTAACAAAAGGAGAGAGAGAGAGAGAGAGAATGAGAGAGAGAGAGAGAGAGAGAGAGAGGATTGTATTAACTGCTAGAGATATTTTTCCCTCCTCTTAAAATATGCAGCATTCTCCCTAAGATCCAAATGAAGCTTTACAGCAGTTTGGAAATTCTCTTCCCATCCATGTTTTCTCCATTAATTCTGCTTTGGAAATCTCCGAGAGAGTTGAGTCTCGACATCCCCTGATCTAGGATCACAGGGCAATGTTCAGCACTGGCTGGGCATGCAGGTCAACTGACCTCTGAGCACAGAGCCCCATGGGTTCTGTAGTGTTGCTTATTAAGCACCTTGCCTCACTCTCAAAATTGGAAATATAAGAAAAATGCAATAAAGTGCACAATCTTTTAAAAAAAGAGAACTCAATAGGAACAGAATAACACATGCCATTTGGAGAGAAAGATTGAGTTAAAACCAGAGGCTTAAAAAGCTGGTTCTACCCAGGAGCTAGGCTATCCATGTAGGTTCTTTAGGAAAAGAGCCCATCAGGCAGAACGGCCACCTGGTTCTTACCTGGCGGACCTCATCAGAAGGCGAAACTCAGAAAAATATTTCAGCAGATGATCTTAAGACATGGGCAAGTCTTAACCACTCCAGAAGATAGTGTTTCCAAAACACAGAACTCTTCCAAGGTTAACATCAAATCCTTGAATAATTTTTTAAAAATGCACGGGAAGCCTGTCATGCTGGTGAAATTTCTTCCTTCTGCCTTGGGTGCTATAATTCCAGCAGGCTCATGTTTGAAGGATGTCTTCAAGGACAGTTGGAATTATAGCACCCAAGGCAGAAGGAAGAAATTTCACCAGCATGACAGGCTTTACTACTACCACGTATCGTATGTGGAAGGACAGTTCCACATACGATACGTGGTAGTAGTAAAGCCTAGACATAGATACACTGCTTGGGCTTCCAACATCAACAATAAGTCAACAAAGGAGTTATAAATAGAATAACAGATTACTTGAGTGCAAGTCACCTCCCAACAGAGGAAGACAAATCCTCCTGAGGGGTCTGATTCTGCTTTGGAAAATAAGTCCCAATAACCAGGAACTTTAACATTCCAGAAAAAAATTTGGATAAGAAAACATCAGAAACTTCTCTTAATAGCAGAAGTATCCAACTCTTGAGAAAGTTAGAAACAGTTGCCCTCTCCCTGGATGCTCTTTCACTTTTCTCCTGCACTTTCTCTTTTCTTTCCCACTCCATTATTTATGACTGATCTTTCTTCCCAACCCAGTGCAGATTGAACATTTCCTTCTCATCACTTTCCCAGCACTAAGTTGAAGGGGCTCTCCTTTCCTTCTTTGCTGAAGAGTCTGGAGCCCTATATGGAAACAACTAAAGGTTGAGCAACCTACAGGCATATGCCAAGCTTTGCAGCAGCTTCCTCCCTTCTGATTAGGGAAGGTTAAGAAATTCTGCCATCTGGTGACTGAAAATGGTACTTCGTGCTACAGGGATTTTAATTACCTAAATTTTACTGAACAAATCTAAAAACGAAACAACCCCTGGTTGCATACCTCTGGGGTCCCCCAGTATCGATGCCAAGTTTCAGATGTTGGGGTTACAGTCCTGGAACGAATCTTCCCAGTTTGTATAGAACCAGGTCAGTAAACTGACTGGCCATACTTCTCCATGGAATCTACACTCAGTGACAAATCTTAGTTAATTCATGAGTAAGACTATGTGTTCAGCCAAAACTTATTTTTTTCATTGCCAGTTGTTTTTATTGCAACAGATGATTGGACTGTGAATTCCACTGAAAGAAATATTTTATTTCCTTCATCTTACCCTTGCTGCCTATCAGTTTTACCCCCAAGGGCATTTGCATTTTTATTTCTAATTTCCACCCTCTTTTCACTCCATCTCATCCATTTGTGAAGCTTTTAATCTTGTTTCACACAACCCCTTGGTGGTCTTTTCTCCAAATCAGTTATTTTTCTGGATAGGAATGAGAAAATGATGAACTGGGATAGCTCTCTTCTGTGATCTAAAAACCCCGACTGCTGAAAAGTTGGTGGAAAGTATTTCCCATGGTTGCAAGAAAACCAGTAATACATGTACTGTATGTTTGACTATATGTGTCACATTGACAGCCACCGAAACAATTTTAAATTGTTTCATTTGATTTTTTTTAATTTGAAAAGTATGTTTTTCAGTTGTTTTAGTGTTGGACACTGCCCAGAGTGACCACCAGTCAAATGGGTACTTCAGAAGTCAGATGGATGGATGGATGGATGGATGGAGGGAGGGAGGGAGGGAGGGACGGACGGACGGACGGACGGACAGAGAGACAGAGAGACAGAGAGACAGAGAGACAGACAGAGAGACAGAGAGACAGACAGACAGATAGATAGATAGATAGATAGATAGATAGATAGATAGATAGATAGATAGATAGATAGATAGATAGATAGATAGATAGATAGATAGATAGATAGATAGATAGATAGATAGATAGATAGATAGATAGATAGATAGATAGATAGATAGATAGATAGATAGGTTAGACAGACAGACAGACAGACAGACAGACGGATAGATAGATAGATAGATAGATAGATAGATAGATAGATAGATAGATAGATAGATAGATAGATAGATAGATAGATAGATAGATAGATAGATAGATAGATAGATAGATAGATAGATAGATAGATAGATAGATAGATAGATAGATAGATAGATAGATAGATAGATAGGTTAGACAGACAGACAGATGGATGGATGGATGGACATGCTTCC
The DNA here is from genome assembly GCF_051106095.1 of Pogona vitticeps. Lineage (NCBI taxonomy): Eukaryota > Metazoa > Chordata > Lepidosauria > Squamata > Agamidae > Pogona > Pogona vitticeps. The sequence goes on along the minus strand of NC_135789.1, from coordinate 10,045,003 downwards.
CCCTGCCCCCAGCTACTATTCATAAAGAATGTGATCTATGCAGGATGGAGGAATATATCACCAAGTTCTTTAAATTTCCAAACACAAAGATATATCAAAATATGAGTATATTCTTCTTAAAAATAGAGTAGACCTTTGGTCTAGATGGGCGGGATAGAAATCCAATAAATAAAAAAATTAATAAAATTAACTCAATTCCATCACTGATCAATCTTCTCCTGTCTGAATTTCATTACCTTTGCACAGTCTTTAATTCCTACCATGAGTATGACATAGAAATAAGAGGATTAAGAGCCCTTGCAATCAATCTATCACAACATGAATCCCACAATGTTTGCAAAGGAGAACTTCCTAATGTCTTCAGGTCTGTGGGAATACCATCTAGAGCAGTGCTTCCCAACCTCAGGTCACTCAGGTGTTCTTGGACTGCAATTCCCAGAAATCTCAGGCAACCCATCTGGTGGCGAAGGCTTCAAGTCTTCAAGGCTGCAGTCCAAGAACACCTGGGCAAGTGCAACTGGGGCAGATGAGATGACCTTGGTTTATTTCTTTTGACCTCAAACATCTTGAACACATGCTAGAAAAGGAATGGAATAGGAGAGGGAAGAAATAATTCATGATGGACCCATCCTGCCCATAAGCTGACTAGGTGGCAGCTTTTTCACATATTGGTCTTCACTAACATCTGTTCCTGCAGAAAACTCTTCCATATCTTATGAAAGATGCAGGAGTTGCTTGAGCAAACAGCCGGCCTTAAAATTAATTTCCATTTGGAAGGGGGGGAAGGCAAGGAAGTATAGCCCCCTTGTGAAAAACCGTAAATTATGTAGCATATTAGAAGATGCTACCATGAACACATGAGCATGCAGGCGGGCACAGAAACACGGAGTGGCTAGGCACCTTGTAGAGAAGACTCCCTGCCATCAGAAGAAAGTGGTTACAAGAACCAGCACTCCTCTGATGTAAAAACACTCTGTTTTTTTTTCTTTTTAGAGCTTTACATTAAAAGCCTCTTTCCTTCTCAATCCAGTGGTGCTCAATGAGGCTTACTCTTAGAAAAGTTTGCACAGGATTGCAGCCCGCACAGACCGATGGCTCAGCTTCCCATCCAGAAGATACAGGCGCCTGGGGATATTTCTCTCCACCTTCCATCAGGGAAATGGTTTTGGCTCCCTTCCCCTCATATTTTGGTTTGAAGTGTTCCCCGGGCTCACTTTGGAAGTTATGGCTCCCATCTAAGCCTTCCCCAACCTTTGCCAATAATTTTCTGCTTTTTCAACCCAGAATGCAAACACCTTAAATTTATCTCATGGCTTTATGTTTATGGTCCTTTCTGTTATCTTCCCCAACAGAAATGAAGATTGCGCTTGTTATTTCTCCCTGTTTCACTACATTTTAATAGAACAGTCATTGTTCACTGCTGGTACAGTTTTGCTTCTCCAACCCTGCCACTTTCTGGAAGTTTCAAGTCTCTTGATGTACCTTTTGCCAAAGCAGATAATTTAGAATCGCAATTATGACATGAAATTGGTGGTAGATTTTTTTTTTAATCCTCTGCTCTCTTCAGCAGAACTAGCTTTTGATGGAACACATCTATTCAAACAATACAGTTCCCAGGGGGGAAACTATGAACAATACACCACCACCTTATGGGGGGCACATTTATGAGTAACACCTTGTTGGAAGCAGCACCTCTCTCTCTCTTTAGAAGAAGAAGCTGCCTAGAGTGGTCCAGTAGTCCAGATAGGTGGGGTATAAATAAAATAAATAAATAAAATAAAATATTCCAGAATATGTGATTGAATTATGTCAAACTGGGAAAAAATATATAGTTATTTATGATTTCCAGTGGCATCCAATATCAGGCCTGGAGATTTAGATTTCTAACAAGTGACTAGGATCCTGACTCAAGTCAAACCAGGCAGTTTTCAAACCATTCTGATCCTCATCAAGTTGTTTTCTGAATCACCAAATCAAGGTCTGAACAGAAGAGATTCAGACTGATTTCTTTCCTAGCCCTAGTGAGATGTCCTTAGTGCTCCCTAGTGGTTTCCCATTCAAGTACTAACAGAATCAACTTTGCTCATCTTCCAAAACCAGATAAGTTGTTTAGGCTGATACAGTTGGTTTGTGATTCACATCCAGCATGTGGCTACCTATTCGAGTTGTTGAGCCTATTTTAGAGATATGGTTCAGCACCTTGGACAGCTTTCATAAAGGTCACAGTAAAATCTGGACCAGATTCAACACCCCACTGACTGTGGAACCACCTGCTCCCGCTGTGTTGAAAGAACCACAGGATTTTCTCTTTGTTTCCCTGTGACAAAATACACACACACACACACACACAAACTTTGAAATCAACATCAGATCAGTGGGAGACTCCCAGTGCACTGACCCCACTATTGAAATCAGTCCAGGTAATTCAGAACTCCAAATCCCAGGGCGAAACTCAGATGAAGAGAATCAAAATTCTCTTTTCAAATCAATGTGCCAGGACAGCAGAGACCTCTAAGGACATAAGAGCTTTAGCTGATTTTGCTGCAAATATTGAGTTCCCTTTGATGCCCACTTCAACGGAAGGATAAGTACAAACAGGGAGCAGTGCAGGAGTGGAAACCTCTCCCTGCCAGTAAATGCTGTTAGTTAAACTCATGCCACCCTGAGCTTTTTCTCTCTGTGTTCTTGGATGAGTTTCAGTGGTGCTCTGTGCCAGCCAGCCCAGCCTTTTCTAATAAGTAATTAGAACATAATTAACACTTGTAAGTTACAATGGGAAGCATCTGGCCCCGATGACTTATTAAGAGCCAAGCATTCGGAAGGAACAGAGTTCCCGGAGAGAGGGCATGTGGTAGGCGTACCACAGGAAAGAGAAAGTTTTGTTCTGCCGAGGATTAGCAGAGGGGAACAGATGATGCTGTCACACAGGGAGATGTCAAAATGGGCTTTCCAGATGAAGAATTTCATTCTGATCATGAAAAAGGCCTGAGAACCTTAGTTGTCATTTGGGGTGGGTGGTTGTGGAAAAGCCACCAGGGTCTGAAAATCTGTCAGTTTTATTTTCTTCCACTTTTTTTAAAAAAAAATTACATTAAAAAAAAGAAAATCCAATTTTCTTTCCATTCCACAGAGGAACACATTTGCAAATTTAGGTTAATTCTTCAAAAACAAACCAAATTGAAGTTCACACCCCTCTACACCAGCCAAGTTCACCAGGCACCAACTGCTCCCAGCATGGAGAAAAATCTTACCGGCAACAAGTGGAAACAATATTTACACCCATCCTTAGCTGGATCTTTTCCCTGTACTTCTCAGGTTACCAGTTTCCAATGGGAATCTCCATCCTTCACACTAGGGTTGTGCCATGTGCTCAGAAAATATCTGTGTTGGCCATTACCTGGATTTGACCATGCTGAGTCAGCTCAAGGACACTTCCCCTTCACTAACGATTTTCCCAGCATTCCCCCAAAACAAGACACAGATGTCTTTCTCCCTCCCATCCTATGTTTGTTTTCCTTTCTTTTTTGCCTGTTATTTCTGTTCAGGAAAGTGCCACGTTCTGTGCAAATGTATTCATTTTCCAGTAAATTCTGTGTAGTATTTTCCCCTTCCACCTCCTCCAAAAACCAACCAACCAACCAACCAACCAACCAACCAAACAAACAAACAAACAAACAAACAAACAAACAACCAAACAACCAAACAACCAAACAACCAAACAACCCAGCCAGCCAGCCAGCCAGCCAGCTAGCTAATATAGGAATCCTAACTATCTTGTGCACATTACGCTCTTTTTACTCTTTCCCAGCAAATGCCACAATGGGAAAATTCCATTCTAAGCAGGAATTGCAGTGACTGATCACAGAACATCCCACAAGATTTCTTTCATGATTCCTTTCATGGGGAGGAGTTTGGACTTGTACAGATAAATGTCACTGTGAGGAGGAATGGGTTTCCTTCCTGCCTTTGTGTTCCCCTGAGAGCACACCAACATTGTTGCTGTGATACCTTGGTTTATGGCACTCAATCTTTCTCCTCTGTGCAGTGACACATTTGTTTCCCAGAAGCCGGCAGACTCACCTCCAACTGGCAGTGTTCGAGCAGAGCTTGGCAGGCGATCGGTTCAGGGTGCTTAGCTGCAGATTTCATCACTGAGAATGGGCTGGACTAGATGCTCTTTGGAGTTCCTTCTGTCTCTCCAGTTCCACAATTCCATCCTAAAGAACAGATTTTAAACATTTAATCTTTGGACCAGGTCCTAACCCCCCAAGAACTCTCTACACAAGAATGATGTGCTGGATGATTGCCAGAATCTGACTACTGAAACTCCGACAGTGCAGACCCTCCTTTGTGTCTGATTGTTCGAACTCTCGCCCATGACTCCAGTCAAAGGGCTGCCACTTCACCATAACGTTTCTCTCCAAACGGCCTCAGATAAACCTGTGCTCCTATCCTCTAAAGAGGGTTTTCAACAAAGGGCTTACATTATGAACGGGCAATTTTGCTCACGATGAGTGTTTTATTTGTGAAACCAGGCAGCAAAGGAAAGAGGCTTGTAAAATGTTCCTAAAGCTGTACGGGCAAAGAACCTCTCGGACTGCTGTCAAACTGGCAAAGTGCTCCCGAGTGAAATGACCGCTGCAGTAGTTCAGCTCTTCCAATCATGGAAGAGATGCAGCAGGAGAGGTGGCCAGGATCTCACCCCCCCCACACACCTCCTGGCAATGGACGGCAACAGGACTGGAAAGAAAGTGTTTCTAAGCCACCTCTAAGAGGCTTTGCTCACCCGAACCTTACCTTGGCTATCTTTCCAGTTCATAGGATGGTGTGTCTAGATTCCTTTAAGGAATAACAATAAACCAGCAGACCATTAGTCAAACTACTAGGGAGGAAACCCTTTTGAAACCCATGAGACCATTCTCAGCAAAACCATACATCAATCGGGTGGCAACCGGGAGTGAGATCTTCACAAGACAGCAACAGGCCGGGTAGGGGCAACCCCTAAAGACATAAAATGTTGCGGTAACAGTGAAAGCAGAGTCCAGAGAAGCCAATGAGATTATCAGTTAAGGTGGTCATTTGCAAACATAGACGGAGTGGCACTATCGAAGTGAAAATGTTTGACTTTGTTTTTAGGAAAGACTGAAAAAACAGGACATGTTTAGCCTTGAGACAAGAAGACTGACCATAGATACTATAGCACTTTTCAAATACTTGAAAGGTAATTCTACAGAGGAGGAGCAAGATCTGTTATCAATAATCCCAGAGTGAAGGACACATCATAATGTGTGCCATCTAGGTGATATTGACCGGCTGTTTTCCTGGGAGGCACAGCAGGGATTCAAACTCCTATGCCTGGCTCAGCAGCTAGCTGCTCCAACCCACTGAGATACATCAGTTGTGTGCTTCCTACATCTTTCTGGGGGGGGGGGATAGCTACTAAATGCAGACTGTAAATGTATATCATGGAAAAACAAAATAATGATAAAAAATAAAGAAGACCAAAACGTTGTGGCACCTTTAAAAAAACCGGCTATATTTTAATGTAAGCTTTCATGGATTCTCTTTGCCCGTTTCTTGAGACTTCTCCAGTGGCAGAAGAAAATCCAAGAACATTTACATTAAAATAGAACAGTTAGCCTTTAAGGAACCACAATGTTTTGGTCTTTTCTATTTTTTCTCCCTGTCTGATATTCTTGCAAGACTAACACGACTACCTCTTTTAAAACTGAGACTGTAAGAGAGGTAGCTGTCCATTTCAGCATGTATATAAAACACAGAGAGAGGGGAGGAAAGGGAGGGAGGGAGAGAAAGCAAATCAAAGCCATTCATTAAAGTGGGGGCAGGAAACTTGGAAAGGTAGATGGGAAGAGACACAGCTAATTGCAGGAGGAAGACCATCTTAACTGCTTAAACTTGTTTTAAAAACCTTGGTTTGAGGTGAAAAGCCATTCCCCAAAGGGAGAGAATCCAGATTAGGCTACAGAATTTTGTTTGCTTTGTAGAACATTCGGAATTTAAAAAAAAGCACAGAAGTTGAAAGCCACAAGAGGCGTTTTGTGTAATCTCTGGGTAGATATTTTGCTTCCCATCTTCCTGGGTGGATATCAAAGACTGTAGGGTGTGACCCTCTATAGTAGTGGCTCTCGGAGAACAGACAGGGGACTTCTTCTTCCTACACAGGGCATTATATGGACTAAACTAAATTTGATCTTGGGGACCTTGGTTGGTAGAGTGACCCAGGAAGTAGAAAAACTACTGCAGTCTTTGGAATTCCCTTGCTTTCTGTGCAAGAGAGACTGTGGTTCACCAGTATGGAAGATATATTTCTTGGCTCTTGACCATTAACTCTTGGACCTCAGCCAGCCTTCCTGAACAGTGTGAAAATTCAGCCATCACAGCATCCAAGATACAGCTCAGACAGAACAGTTGGCGTCCTCCATGCTGTGAAGATGGCTCCTTCCAGGCGTCCCATGGCAGAAATTAAATGGACTGTTTGTGTTTTGTTTTGACCGAAACACCTACAGGAAAAAAAAAGCAAATGGGGGTATTTAACAAGTAATTTCTTAGTACTGGGATAAACGCAATTGCATGCTTCTAGTAACCCGTCACTTCAAAGGATCTTCACCCTTATCATCATCATCATTCAGGATGGCAGAGCTGGAAGGGACCCTGCGGTTCATCAGATCCAGACCCTGTCAAGAAAACACTGCGGGAAATCAAATTCTCCACCTCTGGCTTCACATTCAGAAGCCTAAATCTCTGTGCTTATTATAACAGGAAAAATGGTCTGTTTCCTTCTGTTGGTGTAGGAACTTTGGGGTGTTACATATTACTAAACCCTAACCCACCTTAAAAGCTTTCAGCTTGTGAGACTTAATCGAGCCATTAAGTCTGCCTTTCAAAGCAGTCATTTCCAGATTGACTAAGTGTCACGAGAGTCACCTAGCAAATGTACCAAAAGCTTCAGAGAACTCACATTTCTAATGGGTGGGGTTGGTGGGGGACGACACCCGGCTGATCTAGTTTTGTGTTCTGCCTTTGACGTTCTGCTTTCATTTGCATTATGCCAGATACTTGATTCCCTACCTGGCTCACATTTGCACTTGTTTCTCCAACTAACTCCAGAGTTTCCTCTCTATTAGGTCCTTCCAGGACTGCAAAGTTCACCCTGTGTCTTCGGGGCAAGTTGTCTGCCTTCAGACAATTACTCCTGCAAAGTGATGTTTCAGTTTAAATTATTAAAAGGCCATGCTGACATCCCATCGCTGAGTCCTGAAGGCCTCATGTAACCTTATTAAACATTCCTGTTTGTATGAAAGGTTACCTGTAGTCAATCTTGCAGCCCGCTTGGCCTTCTTGCTCCACAGCATGGAATGGTTGGCGTTGTTAAGAAAGGGACCAAAGCAGAGCAAAGTTCCCTGCTGCGTTAATAGACTTAACGAAGGCAATCCATTTAAGCAAAGCTACCATTTCCTATTCACCAATGTTGAAAGCCGTGAAGCCAACAGAAAAAGGCAGGAGGGGGAAAAAAACTACTCTAACGATGCTGGTGACATCCACCAATCTACCATTTCCAGCCATAAAGTTGTCAGGTGCAAATTTTGCACTTCTTGGCAAGGGAGGTGATCAGGACATTCCCCCAAAGTCCTCAGACAATAGAAAGAATGGAGGACACAGATTTCCTTGCCAGGTGGAAGCTTTGTCCAGTGAGTCATGATAGGGAGCTGTCCAGCCGGATGCCTAGAGTGGAAGGCTCAGAATCCGCATTTCTTACCAAGGCAGACAAGGTAAAGGTAAAGGTTCCCCTTGACACTGAGTCCAGTCGTGTCCGACTCTAGGGCGTGGTGCTCATCCCTGTCTCCAAGCCGTAGAGCCAGCATTTGTCCAAAGACCGTTTCCGTGGTCACGTGGCCAAGGCAGACCAGCAATTCGACCTCTCCTTCAGGGGGATCTGTCCAGCTAGTAACTAGAGCTGAAGTCTAGCTTGTTGTTGTTGTTAAGTTGCTAAGTCATGTCCGACTCTTCGTGACCCCATGGACCAGAGCACGCCAGGCCCTCCTGTCTTCCACTGCCTCCCGGAGTTCAGTCAGATTCATGTTGGTCACTTCGATGACACTGTCCAACCATCTCATCCTCTGTCGTCCCCTTCCCCTCTTGCCTTCGCACTTTCCCAACATCAGGGTCTTTTCCAGGTCTAGCAACAAGGGGCTAAAGAGATCAATGTTGCCCCAGCAACAGCAAGCCACCAGGTGAGCACTTGTAGATCCTGTCTGGTCTCACTCCATCATGGGGGCCTCTTGGTGGCCTTTCCACCCAAGATAGCACATACCCCTTCCACTATTTGGATTCATCAAAGTCTTCTGAAACAGAAAGGAAGGTTGAATGTTTTTCATTTGCACCGTTTTCAAAATACAATGCAAGAAATGCTGTTTCTGGTAGGTTAACCAACTCCCCTGTCTTTTACAAAACCCGATGCTCGTAGAAGATAAAAGAAGGTGCTCTGCATTTCTGGGCTGCTCTGAACCTTTGAACTGGAAAGACATTTAAGTGTCACAGCAAACAAAAAGTATAGTGGGAAAGATGTCAAGCTGGTTTCTACTTCAGGAAACATCTGAAAACACAGAAAAAAAAATCTGAGGGTCTCTCCATTATATCTTCTTCCGATCCTGTTACCTTTATCCCTACTGTGATATGCTCCAAAGTTCTATTCAGGTATTCGCCTCCACACAGACAACCCAGAATTGTACAGGCACAGAGAAAAGTATATAATCATTGATCAGAGAGAAGTGCAATAGCTAGTCTCAAAATAAGTTTAGCACCCCTTTGTATGACTACCTTTTCAAATACTTGAATGGTAGTCCTACACAGGAGGGGCAGGATCTGTTTTTCATCATCCCAGAGTGCAGGGCACGTCATTATGGACTCAAGCTACAGGAAGACAGATTTTGGCTGAATATCAAGGGGAAAAAACTCATAACTGTTAGAGCAGTACAACTATGGAACCCATGACTTCAGGAGGTATTGAGAATTCCAACGCTGGAGGCATTGAAGAAAAAAAATTAGACAACTATATGTCAGATCTATTTTAATGTTGACTCCTGCATTGAGCTGGGGGCTGGAATCGATCGCCTTATTGGCCCCTTCCAACTCCATGATTCTAGAATTCTATGATCCCATCTTGGACTACCTTTTCACTCTTGAGTTTGGATTGTGCTTGACCGGGTTACCTTCTTGATGGTTGCACACCTGAGCAAACATACTAGATGTGGGATAAGAGGGGAGGGCCTCCGTTTTATCGGAGATAAATGAAGAGCAAATGAAAGATAGGAATAAATGAATATTTCCTCCATCAGAAGGACATAAACCAATGGATGGGTAGCTATTGTCATCCAGATGTTTTAGAATTCAACTCTTTCCTCTCTTACACACGCACGGTGCTGAGTAAGGCAGCCAGAGTTTCCTCCTACCTTGTTCAAACTGTATTCCACATCCTTCATGCCAGTATTTCTATTTAAGTCTCTTTGTCTTGTTTTCATTATCAGCCACTTTGAGTGCCAACCTTTGGAGGAAGCTGGAAGTGTTAATCAGAGAAATAGATAAAAATAAATCCAGAACCACCTTTGTTTAAGATGCTCCACACCAGAGGGATCTGTGTCTGACTGTGGCCCAGGAGGAGTAGCGTGGAGAAGGGCAGGCTCAGATGGTTCCAGCTGTTTAGAGCTTCTGGTAATCCAAGGAGGTCATCCAGCGGGATACCCATGGCATAATTCCTCCATAGGCAAGAATTTGTTTAATCTGACTTTCTCAACACATGTTCCTTGTGTCTTATTTGACAGCCTTGCCACTGAAATATCTTTACACTTAACTGGCAGCTTCCAACAGCCAAAGTAATTTGCTTCAATAATTTATTGATGCATAAACCGGGAGAGATGTCGGGAAAGCCGTGAGGCCTGTTTGCTGGGCCACCATCTAATCCATCCCCTAGGGAAGACAAAAGCACTTAGCGGCACTCTTTGCCCAGCTGGGAGGCATTCCCTGGAGGAGAAACGTTTGTTTCGAAAGAGCCAGGGTCCCAGCCTCACCGCGTTTCTCTCAAGGTTTCATTATGGAATGTATTTAACATGGAAAATTAATGGTGATGAGCTTATAGCACTTCTTATATAAGTGACGTGCTTTACAGAGGGATCTGGAGATGCATTCAGAATTCGCCACATGAATGAGCCCTCTTTATATATATATGTCAAGGAGGTACAGTGGGGATTCAGACTTATATACAGTGGTGCCTTGCTTAACTATTGCCCTGCATTACGATGAATCTGCTTTACGACGATTTTTTTGCGATCGCAATTGCGATTGCAAAATGATGGTCTAAATGGGGGAATTTCGCTTAGCGATGATTGGTTCCCTGCTTCGGGAACTGATTTTTGCTTTAGGATGATCAAAAACAGCTGAGCGTCGGGTTTTCAAAATGGCCACCGGGTGCTTAAAATGGCTCCCCGCTGCGTTTAGGGGCGAAACTGAACAAAAGGGCCTTCAAGGCTTTCAGGCTGGTGATCACCAACACCTTGCATGAGCAAATTCCACAGTTTAATGGCATTGAGTGAGGGAATGTGTTCCTGTGATCCCTGCCGAACGTCCTACCATGCAGCTCCAGCGAACAGCTCCAAGGATCACAATAGAAAGCAAGTGTAAGAGGAAATATCAAACTTCTTTCTGAAGCCATCCATCCCCCGTGTCATAATTTCTTGAGCCACATGGCTTTTGCAAGTTTTCTGCTATGCTCGTGGGCAGAGAATGAGAATGAAGGGAGCTTTCAGCATGGACAAGGTTTTTTGGGTCAAAGCCAGGGAAAGTTGTGAATATCCTTTAAATCCTATTTCCTGATTCTAGCAGATCTTTGTGACTTGGGAACAAAGCCCACGATAATGTTCAGAAGGCCAGTCCTAAAAAGGAAACTAATTCCCAAGCTAAAGCAGGTATGAACATTTCTTGCTGTTATTATCCGATGTTTTCCGCACGTACAGAATTTCTTCTTTTAACAACGTGCTTTTTACAATGTGCAGTTTGAAAATAAACAGCACGGCATCTTTTGCTTTTATTTTTGCTTTTGCTTCTGCTTTGCTGCTGTTGAAATCCTCCAGATTGCCCCAGACTGAAGACTCTTCAGCACGAGACACTGTGAGCAGATAATACAGTATTTGCTACAAAAAACATGATAGAGTGAGTATATATCCAGAGTTGAAGAAAAAGGGAAAAATGTCTTTTGAGAAATTTCATCTTGCCTCTATTTTTTTTTTTTTTTTTGGTCCTGGAGAGCAGGCAGAATGCACAAAGCCAAACTCACACAACCAATTATTATTCTTAGGATTTGACAATGGAGAATCTGTTTAAACTTTCTATAAATACTAGGGAAGGTAAACGCATTAACCTTATCTCGATCCTCAATTGTAATTACATGAAGTCTGGCTCCCAAGTAAATTAGTACATTAATAACAATTTTGTTCTTATAATTACTATCTTTCCCCCCTCTTTTTTTTCTTTTGATCTTCAAGCTATTTCCTAATTTCTCCGCCTGGCTTCTGATAATATCCTCTGTCAGATAGTGACAATCTCTCTGACTTCTCTGGGGCAGAAAACATTGATCAACCTATTTAATCCATTGCAAAAGCTATTATTTACTTGAATGATAGCTCTCACTTTTTTCTTTTTTGCTGTGGATGAACAAGCCTGAAACATGTTAAACAGCAGGCTTCAGACAGACTCAACTTATTTTTTAAAAAGCACAAACTTTTCAACGCTATTGATTCTTGACTCAATGAGGATCAACTGTTACTTCAGGAAATGTCTTAGTAAACTGCAGAAAAAGATAAAAACAGAGCTCTTTCAGGATGTCCATGAAGGGAGCTTAACACAGCCTAGTTTATCTTCCTTTCTATTCATTTGGGCCTCTGAACTGGTTGCAAGGATCTGGGCATGATGGCTACCAGAATGTTTATTTTGTGAAATAAAGCCAGACATTTTGTAGGGGAAAAAAAGTCACACATATCCACCATTAACACAGCAACAAAAGAAGAGATACGCCTGAACAGAAGGAGACACCGACTTGTATGAAGGTGCATCTGCTCATTTACACATACATGATGCAAAATTAGAAGGCCATTTATACTTTAAATAGAACTGCAGTGCAAGACTGTGGACTGAAATCTGCAACCGACAGTGACATCAGCTGGGAGGGGAGACTGCTGTGAAGTAAAGAGGTCCTGAGGCTCACCCAACTCATCTGCAATGAGGCTGACTGTGGGTCAGTTGCAAGTGAATACATATAAAGACTTCCTGCTTCTATCTCGGGGGTAGTCTTATTCAACAACAAAAATGAAGCTCAGCCTCATCCAGACCGCACGTTTGTTCTTTGAAATGGACTGGACTGAAGTTATTGGCATCCGTCCTGTCCCGCTGTCCAGATGATCAGTCCTAGCCTCAGTCATTAATGTGCTGGTGCCAGAAAGATTGCTGCATGGCACTCAATGAAGGACAGTCCTTGGAGTCTGTGGAGGCCTTTCCATTGGTTCAGTCCGAGGCCTACAGCCAGACATCTCTCTGGTGTCAGCAGGATGGCTCCCAGCTTGTTTCTCCTACATGCCCTTCAAAATTCCGTTTTCGCCCTTCAAGATTCTACTAGATTCTGAGAGTGCCTTCTCCCATACAGACCAGCTGGGCATCATTTCTAATTTTCTCTTGGATTGCGTTATTTTTGTCCCTTTTATGATTTTATATATTTTTATACTGTTTTGTTTTATTTTGTAAGCCGCCCCGAGTAGACATGGTCTAGAGGGGCGGGGTAAAAATCAAATAAATAAATAAAATAAAATAAATAAATTCCCCAAGAGAGAGGAGTGGTTTTGGTAAAGATAGTGGTTTCTGGCTCTCCGATGGACCACGTTTTCCCCCCATAGTGTTTTACCTTGAAACCATTTGAAGTTCTGTTTCATCTGCTGCCTGTTTATATATTTTGCTCCAAAATATAATCCACCAATGATGTGATGATTCTGTTCTGAGTGACAGTCCAAAGGCCAGGGGAGCTATCCGAGGTGCTGATTCTATTGGTTTATAGTACAGAGCCTGAAGCTGAGGTTCCAATACTTTGGCCATCTCATGAGAAGAGAAGACTCCCTGGAAAAGACCCTGATGTTGGGAAAGTGTGAAGGCAAGAGTAGAAGGGGACGACAGAGGACGAGAAGGTTGGACAGGGTCATCGAAGCGACCCAACCCCGGGAGGCAGTGGAAGACAGGAGGGCCTGGCATGCTCTGGTCCATTGGGTCATGAAGAATTGGACATGACTTAACGACTAAACAACAACAGAGTACAGACTCTCAGATAGCTCCTGTGAATTTGAGAATAAAACCTGGAGTGGATTCACCACTGCCCCACTGATCTTGGAGACACCAGCCTCTATTGGATGGGAGCTGAAACCAAGTCTATTGTTACCACCTCAAAAGAATGCTCTTCACCAGGGTTCCACCCAGTTGGCAAGATAATTATGCAGGCTACTCATTGCCACCACCCTTGCCAATGCGGTACTGACATACCAACCTCAGGAAAATGGAGGTTTGAAGCAATCCTGAGTCAAGTTACCTGAACCCACCAGGATTGGACTCTGCAGTGAAAACTCTGTACCATGAGGCTACTGAACATGTTCGGATATCAGTGGGCACTTTTCTTCAGAGCTCCTCCTGAGTTTAATTTCATGCACTGGCTAAAATCCTGTCAAGCAAGGCCTGCCTCTGCAATAGGATGGATGTCACCAGCATCAGTAGGTGGCAGCTAATTAAAGATTTCTTTGCATGAATTTCGGCTGCATGCAACCTCTTCACTCTGTGCCCCAGGCACGCACACCCCAAAATCACAGAAGAAAGACTTTGATCAGCAGCAATGTGCCACTGCCAATGATGTCACTCCTCTTGCACAGGCAGAGCTGAACCACAGGATTTCAGCCAATTGTGCTGATATATGCATGTGTCCAGAGCTGGGAAACATTTGGTGTGGCAGAGGGTATGACTACAGAAATGTAATATTTCTGAGTTGGATATGTTTGCTTATACTACGGTTAACAATTTGCGGAGGTACGGTAACACACACACAAATCTCTGGACCTTTGGAGGACTATATCCATTCCAGAAAGTGGTGATGGGGGAACCCTGTTCAACATCCCAGTTGCTCGCTTATAAAAATGAATGTTTTCTGAAAAATCTCCCTTGGTCCCTATAGTGGATATAGAGGCCTTGAGTACTGGATGTGCAAAGTCAAGCAAACACACTGCCCCTTGTGTTCTAGAGCCATGGTTCCCAACCTTGGGTCACCCAGGTGTTCTTGGGACTACAACTCCCAGAAGCCTTCATCACCATCCAGGGTTTCTGGAGTTGCAATCCAAGAATCTCTGGGTGACCCATAGCTGGGAACTTTACTGGTCTAGTGCAAGATTTCAAAGTGCCAAACCACTAGATCTGATTTCCTTGCATTCAAGTTCTCTCTACCTAACAGGGAGTGAGAAGAAGCAAGAACTGACCTCACAGAAGAAGGAAGCCTAAGAGTGCCAATCCACTTGTAGATCTAGAGGGGGGGGAAATAGGGAAGCACCCACACCTGGTTGATCCAAGAATGACCACTCTAGAGGGCAGGAGGGGACTTTTTGAGCCAATCTGTCTTTCATTTTCAAAAAACCAGGTGGGAAAACATAGGGCCGTTTTATCTGGAGAGCCATGAACAGCCTACTGGTCACATACTGCCCACCCCTGGTTGTGTATACACATACAAAGAATAGCTTTGAATGCATCAGCATTTCCTTGAACTTGCTTTCAATAAGCCCTTTTGTTTTTCAGAGTGCCTTTTTTTTTTGCTACAGCCTCATCAACACTCACTAATTGATTTGCAATGAGAAAGAATAATGGTGCTGCTTTATAGAAACTGCTTACTTATTACTTCATTGTTGAGATTTTATGTTAGCTTCTTTAACAGTTATGCATTACCTTAAGTACACATAATGTGC
Organism: Pogona vitticeps; assembly: GCF_051106095.1. Classification (NCBI taxonomy): domain Eukaryota; kingdom Metazoa; phylum Chordata; class Lepidosauria; order Squamata; family Agamidae; genus Pogona; species Pogona vitticeps. The sequence goes on along the minus strand of NC_135789.1, from coordinate 10,029,956 downwards.
AAAAGATCTCAGCCAATGCATAACCTTCGCCTAATGCATTTATTTCAATCAAATCAGTGAAGAGCACTTGAATCTGATCGTATCAAATAAAGGTGAGTTCAGCTCCAAGAGGAGAGAACATTTCATGGCAAATCCAGATTTGTAGCCCTGTAATGTGTAAATGGCCCTAAGTTCACAGTTCAAGTACATGCCGTTAAGCGACATCAGGACTGAATAGGGAGTAGGAAAATGTATCCAAACACTGGTTTTAAAAAAAAGACATCAACAGAATGAAACCTAACAAAACAAATCACAAGGAATAAAACAAGAGAAACACCATCAATAACATGGATTGTTCCTGGGAAGGGATCCAAGCAAGACCGGTGGGAAATATCCCATTGCTCAAGATGTTGATAGCTTTTCTCAGCTTCCATCAGAGCCAAGCACTGTTGCGTCGAGAAAAACTCCTGCTTCTCTTCCCCAGAAACAACACAGAATCACTACAGGCACCTCTTTCTTCATTGGAATTGCCACCTTCTTAAAACTGACCTTGTGCAAGCAGCCATAAAACAGCCACTTTGTGTGCACAGCTCAAGCACGTACCCGATAGCTAACTGTCCCTTTTCAGCTGGAGCAAGGAGAGCCACAGTGGACTGGACCAAGGGCTTATTCCAACACACTGTCCTCCTCTATGATCCACCAATTGCCCCAATGGGATGCCTCATAGACAGGGGGCCAACTTAATGGTACTCCTGTACTGTAGCTCCTTAGCAATAGATTTGTCCAGCTATCATCACCAATAAGTGTCGACAGACATCTGATCCCCTTTAAGTAGACACTTCCAAGCCCATGGGGGGCGAACGGACTGGATTTTAAAACCACATTCCCAGCTGGCATGTAGAAACAAGGAACACCACTACTTCTATTGGGTGTGCAACTCCCAGAAATCTTGACCAGTACAACCAGTGGGGAAGGCTTCTGGGAGTTGTAGTCTGAGAACATCCGGATTACCCAAGGTTGGGAATCACTGCACTAGATGTTTCATCATCTTAACAATGCACATCTTACCCCAACATAATGTGAGGAAATGGAGCTCTTCCATGCAGCCCAAAAGAACTCCCCCCCCCAAAAAAACCCCCACAACCCAGGTATGATCTGTAGTGAGAAAAGAACAAGGGCTATTTCTCAACTTCTCAGTTTTTTCAAGAAATATCTATAAATCCATCTTGCAATATTAATGGTGGGCATGTCCCCCCCCCGCGCGCATAATGAATCAGGGCAATGATGGTTGTGTCCCTCCTGCAAACTGATTTCCCCTTCAAGTTTTGCAGTTGTGTTTCCAGTGCCCTCTGCAGTTCAAAGGTAGGGATGATGAACAGGAAGTAGGATGATAAGGAAGAGACCTACAGTGAAATTCACCGGGCTACCCTCAAGAGCACTGTTCTGGATTCCATTACTGTTTAACACAATATCCTAAATGTTGTTCATGGCAGCCTTTGGTTAATTTTTGCTTCCACATTGTTTGGACGCCAATACCCATCAGCCGAAGCTAATGGAGATGATGGGGGGTATTGCCTAAGACATCTAGAGGGCACCAATCTGGGGAAACAGCGCTGCAACATCCTTCATTAACACAGCAGCAACCTATATTGACAAGGATAGGTGACACAGCATGCACACATGGTCCCCCATGTCAAGGGAAATGCACTCAGCACCCTCGGGCCTGATTCCTACAGTGCCTGATGGTGGAAACAGGTGGATGACAATTCCAGGTTTTTCCTTGGAAGCAATCAGTCATTTGGTTGGCCAGCAAAGGGATGGATTAGACGGAACTGGGTGGTGGATTCACAATGGGGCAGGATCCAGTCTTTACACATAGGTGGAGTTCCTTCTGCAGAAGTTTCTGAGACAATCTGATGGGGAAGCTCAGTCGTGCATTACCAGGCACACAGCCATCACCTCAGCAGCGTCCTGCCCACTTGGGAATTTGGTGGGCGTAAATACTGAATAGGCCACCGGTCAAAATCTCCAACTAGGATGCGGAGGCTAAAAAGCCAATGGACTTGGTCTCTTTTTGCCCCCTGACTGTTTCCTCCATGTTGATTTCTCCAGAAATTAATTTAGGACTCCACACCACCCTCAGGCTGACTTTCTGTTTGTACTGTTCTTTCTTAGAGATCATCCATTTCTCATTTCAGTTCACATCCCTCGATGCTTCTGCACAGGCTTTGAGTGTCTAGAGCCCTATAAAAGGATCACTCACTGCTGCCTTGTCAAAAAAAGTTCTCCCATATTAAATGTAAAGATGCTGATTGAAGCAAGGGTGACTTCCTCGGTATTTGTTCATTCCCACCATCGAATCCCACCAAGGGACAATTTACAATGACCTGCACAGTCGTCGTGTGCCCAGAAACCTTGGCTTGATGCGCCCCTCCTCTTTTTCCCCAGAATACTCCCAGTGGAAATTCTTATCACTAAGACTTGATTATTTTGGATTGAAGGTATAATATCCAGGGTAGCAGCAAAAGAAATAAAATGCTAATTAAAATTCTGCTGGAGCGAGCAAATTGCCTACAAATGAGGTCGTTCATGGAAGAACGAAGCACCAATTCCAAAACATTCTCTCTGTGTGTGTTCCCCCTCCTTTCTCGCCAGAGCTGAACCTTTAAGTGTTTCCACCCCATCATCTGGCGGAGAAGGGAAATTCTACCCCAAGCCTGACCCTTTCAAGAAAAGAGCTTGCAAAATATTTTCAGGGGCATAAGGTAGACTTCTTTGCTGGAAGAGCCTGTGTGCTCAGGTCTCCCTTTATTTTATGGGTCTTAAAAGGAACAACGTAGCTTTTTCTCCCCCTAAAAAGCCAAAATTTTAAAAAATAAGGTTTGGTTCCTAGTGGCAACAGGGAGAGGGAAATGAGTAAAATGTGCAAATCTCTTTAAGTAGCATGGGATTGCGGTATGTTTTAAAAACTCCCCCAATGCTTTTCTTTCATGTTGATGGCTTTACTGAGTTTCTAACTTCCAAATCTGGTGTCTTTTCAGAAAAAGGCCATTACACAAGGAGTCATCCATGGAAGGCCTGCGATCCAATTCATCGTTGGCAAGCAGTGGCCCTGGATGTCCCTCTCCAGTGTCAGTGCGCTACTAAATCCATTCTGGGTTCTCAAATGAACTTTCCAGGCGCTGTTCACGGTGCTGAACACTATTTCCAAAAGAGATTCAGGGCCTTGGATAACTCCTTTAGAGAGTCGACTAAAATCTAGAGTGGGATCATTGCACCACTGACAGGAGAACCACCAGGATCCCACTGATAAGATACTAGCCCGACTTGTGTTCTAGCCTAACACCACCCCATGTCAAAGTTGTGAGAGGTTTAGTAGGCAGAGAATCCATGAAATCTGAATAATGTGGGTAAGCAAACTAGATTCCTCGGCTGCATTCTTACACCACATCAAAGGTATGGAGGTGGAGACAAGGTTCCTTCTAAGGCACGCGTGACTCTGCCTCCCTCTGCCCAGCTTTCTTCCTCCTCTGTGCAGCGACAGTTTTCCAACCCCTTTGGTTCTGTTCGCGATGGAATCCTGCATGCGGAAGGGACAGAGTTGCGCTCACATGCAGGGGTGAAGGGACGAGAGAGAGAGAGGTGGAACCCCATCCAGCAGGGCTGAAAATTAGAGGGTACGTTGGATGGAGACATTACTGAGGTGTCAGAGGAAGGCTTCTAGAGCTATTATGACAAGCCCATTGTCATTGTACAATACTGAAAAAGAGTGTCTTTTGTCCCTCGAATGCCACCAAAACAAATGTGGTTTGCTTTCTTAGCTGGATGTGAGACTCCGCTACCTCTCAGGAGCAGCAGTCATACAATTTGCCCTCCAATATCAGTATATTGGTAAATTTCATCTCCAACAAAGCAGGCACAGAAGGCTAAACACATGTACTTTGAATAGCTGGAGAGGGGAGAGTTTATCACCCCTGAATCTCCATGGCAGCTCAACAGCAGAGGAGGAAGGAGAGGGAAAAAAGAGACTTTCATTTTGAGCATCGTATTTGGCTGCAGCACTGGGGATAATCAGGAGGAGATTGGATGCATTAAGACCCAGCAGGAACATCATTGATTCCGGGAAGATGGGCGACATGAGCCAGAGCATGGAAGTCAATAGACTTGAAATGGAACAAGGAGCGCAAGGCCCGGCAGTTTCATCTCTGTGCAGGGGAGGCTGGGTTGCTTTTCTACAGCCATAATCTCCTTCCCCCGATGTTTGAGATGACATGCAAGACGGCATCCAGCCAAGTGACAGATCTGGGATAAACCAGTGTTGACCTTTTGTGGTGACTCTAAGCTGGAAAATGCTCCTTGCTTTCCACTGAGCTCCCAAGGGGTTTGGAAGCCCTACGAGAGGTTTCTTATTCATGGAATTTTAGGATAATGGAATTGTGGTCTTGGGAAGTGTACCAAGGGTCATCTAGTCCAGCCCTGGGCCAATATAGGAAAGCCACAGCTCTGAAAGACAGCCATCCGGCCTCGGGTTTAAAATCTCCAGCAGAAGAGAGGAGGAAGAGGAGCAACACAGAGTGCCCTGAATTCTTTCTGCTGGCTGTCTTGACAGGATTAGACACCTCAACAAAGGCTTTCCAAGACTTGAGAGGATACTTATTTCCATAGAAAGGCAAGAGGAGAAACATTTTTTGTCTTATCAATACTTTTTTGTAATCTTTTAAAAAATACTGTCTGCGAAATGTACCATCCTTGTCCTTTGCAAAGCAAAGCAGCTACACACACACACGAGCAAGCACATAAGGACTGCTAGATTGCTCAAAATGATGTGAGCAACCCATGCACTGCTAGAATAAATCCGCCCCCAATTCTCTTCCAAAAAAAAAAAAAAAAGGAATTTCACTCTGAGGTCAAGAATAGTTCCCTACCTGTGAGCTGCAGGGACTGGCAGCAGCTCTCTAAGAGTTCAGGATGAGGTCTTTCTTGGGTTTACCTGAAATAAAACAAAAGCAATAAAAATATATTTGGGGCTGAAGTGTGGATTCCAATCTATGGTGACCCTTTTCTAGTTACACAGCACTCAGTAGTAGTTTACTATTCCCTTCCTGCTGGGGCCCTCTGCCACCATGTCTCTTGCACCCGAGATCACAAAAGCTAGCTGTTTTCCTGGGAGGCACAGCTGGGAATCGAACTCACAGCTCCCGACTCTGCAAACAGGTGCTCCATCTCAATGAACGACCCACTGAACAAATAATAACGGGCACTGAACCCGGGATGTTCTGAACGAGCCACTGATGCTTTGCCACTGGGCTCTGCCAATGCTTTCCCATTTCCCCATGGGCTTCCTACTTTCATTCTTGTTTTGCTGCCAAGGAGAAAGGTTTCTTCTGAGAAAGAGAGAAAGCCACCTAAAAATAACTTGGAAGAGGAAATCATCCAAGAGACTCACCTAGCTACCAAAATGACACCAGTAAGAAAGAGAGAGAGAGAGAGATTTGGTGATCTGGAATAAACGAAGCCCTCGGGTCTTGGGGTCCATGCAGACCAAGGAAATTCATGTGGATCGGTGCGACCATTCCCCCAGTGTTACATACTATTCGCTTAAACCTTCTCGGTCTTAGGATGTCTCTTGGTGGCATTGAGCAAATTCCCTCCTCCGCCCATCAAGTGTATCCAATAAGCTTACCTCCTGCTAGCTAGCCATGAAGGAAAATCTCCAGGGAGACATACAGCCGAGCTCACAAAAGAATTATGTTAGCTGTTGGGTTGAGAACAGGGCTCAGTAGGAATACAATTTGTCAGAGAGAGCTGTATTTCCTCTTGGCCTGGAAATGGAGCGGCTGAGTGGATGTCCAGCCAAGCTGAGAAACAGATTTTTGGTGGGGAAAAAAGAGAAATGCCAGTACAAAATCTTGTTGTCTATGGTTTCCGGGGTCTCAGAACCCCAGACGAAAGTTCAGGAGATTGCTATGCTTTCCTGTGTCTCTCAATCGAGACAAATCTCGGGGAATGACGTTTGAGAAAGAGAATATCTGATTTGTGTGTGTGTGAGAGAGAAACGTTTTAGCATCTTCTCCCATCCATTCCCAGCTGGCATCACATCTCGATGGCTCAGCAGAAAGGTGTTTTAAGTGTACTGTGCTTGCAGGGTGTTTGCATTCAAAAACGATGTGAGTTTTGGGAGGGCAGGGGTCCTAATGCAAGTCGCATGAATGATTTGACCCAGCCAGAGATGAGTAATTAGAAGATCAACAAAACAAAAGGCACCGTGCTTTTATAGAACTCTTGGGGGTGGGGGAATGCCAAAAACAGGTTTGGATTTTTTTTCTACACTCTGAAGTTATTTATGCAATTAGGATTAATTAATAATATGTGTGTTCTAGGCTGTCAAGTTGGAACCAACTTATAGTGACTCTAACAGGGTTTGCAAGGTAAGTGAGATATTTAAAGAGTGGTTTTATCAGTCCCACCCCCTCAATGAGTTTTCATGGCCAAATGGGGATTTGAACCCTGTTCTCCAGAGTTGTAGTCCCTCACTCTATCCACTGCATCACACTGGGAGTCCAAAGAAAGCACCCATTTTTAATTCAAGGAACCATTTAATTCCAAGGAACGTGACTTTCTTACTGAATCTCTTGGGCACGACGGAATTCTCTACAGACACAACTTAACTATATAAGTTAACTACTAAATGGTTCTATTATTTGGGGCACGCTTCTGAATTTCCCTATTGCTAACTACCACACACGTTGTACCATCATCCTATAAATGACTGGTTCCCAATCTCGGCTCTCTCAGAGGTTTTTGGACTCCAACTCCCAGAAGCCTTCACCACCAGCTGGGCTGGCCAGGATTTCTGGGAGTTGTAGTCCAAGAACATCTGGGGACCCAAGGTTGGGAGACAATGATCTAAACAGTTTCTGCAGACATCATATCCCAAGCACCCAAAATGGCTGCTCAAGCTTTTGTAATGGTGGCTTCCAAAGTTAGCTCCATTTCCTTAGGGAAATAAAACAGATACAGTGGTGCCTCACTAGACGATGATAATCCATTCCACTGAAATCGCTGTTTAGCGAAATCATTGTCTAGCGAAAAGGATTTCCCCATTAGAATGCATTGAAACCTGTTTAATGCATTCCAATGGGGAAGAATCATCTTTGTCTAGCGAAGATAGACCATAGAAAAGCGACTTTGCGAACCACCGATCAGCTGTTTAAATTGCTGTCTTGCGAAGCTTAGATCCCGAAAACACCTGTTTTGCGAATGCGGAGGAAGCTGTCAAAATCGTCGCCTAGCAAAAATCGGTTTGCGAAGCAGGGACCAAATATTGTCCAGCAAAATTCCCCCATAGGAATCACTGTTTTGCGAATCGCTATAGCGATCATAAAAAGTCAATGTCTAGCGAAAAAAACTGTCATGCAGGGTAATTGTCTAGCAAGGCACCACTGCACAGATAAGAACCAGGGAAAAAGAAAATATCTCTGAAACTACATTCGATTATAATTTTCTCTCACGGCGGAGACTCCAGATTTTGAAATAGTTCTCAAACCATCAGGGATCCATATTATGTTTTCAGATAATAGATAGTTCCATTTTAGATTGGGCAACAGCCATTAGCGCTGTCTAATTGGACAGCATTATCTTTAGCTGGTAGCAGAGAGACAATCTACAGAGAAACATCTCCAAGGTGTTTTTTTCCCCCTTCCCTAAATCTATCTGCTTATTTCCCCAGCAAAATATGCAGATTTTTTTCTCCCTTCTCTTAATGGGATGCCAGCCTAGCAGTAAAGTTGGAGAACTCGGTTGCTGCGTTTTTTTAACGTTTCAATTTTGTTTTACTGCCCTCCTTCGGTAAAGAAAGTTGAACGGCGGGGCAGGACCGTAACTGGCAAGGTTGTAACTTGAAACCCTAAGATAACTTTGCAAGCTCTGTGAGGAGAAAGTCATTCAGCCACCCAGTTGAAGGCATTTTGAACGATTAAAGACAGAACCATTAAAAAAAGAAACAGATGGGGAAGCATTTGCAGATGGGTGTCATGCAGTTGTAAAACTGTTTATCAGCAGCTACTGAAAATAACCACTTAGACACAAGAGGCACTTGCTACCATCTAAATATTAGTCCATGTGTAGATCAACTGGAACAATGATCCATTTCTGCCCTGTTCCTTTTCTCTCGTAATGGAAGACTTGGTCACAAAAGTTGCATCACAGTAAAGTTTTGCTCTTCCCTTTCAGGGGAAGTTAAGTGTATGTATTTATTAACTTAACATATTTATATGGCTGCCCTTCACACTTGAGAGGCCAGGGATATTTTTTCCCCCTGCAAAGAGTGGCACTCTAAAAAAAAAAAAAAAACAATTTGGTTCCCAAGTTTATTTATTTATTTATTTAATTTATATCCCGCCCATCTGGTATATCAAAGTTTGGGAACTTTCAGTCTAGACTATCAAGGATCCTGCACAATGACCCTATCTAACTAATCAAACGTTGCCAACTTGTGACAGAAGGCAACCAAGTGGAAGACAGAGAAAAGTATTCTCCATTTTTTCAATTAATGGCAAAAAGAAAGAATAATTTTAAAAACATCAAGAGCTTTGAAATAACCAGCAACGTGCTGGCAAGGGGAGGGGGGGAACGTGAGCCCTCTTGACTTTGCCCAGGCCCAGCCAAGGGGTTTATGGAAATTTCCAGGAATCAGTCAAGAGAGGCAGTGTTCTCTGTCAACTTAGCAGGCAGGTCTTTGCAGTGGAGCATTAGAGGCGCTTTGCATCCATTTGCATTCTGAGCAAGCTTTGAGCTGAAACTGTCACTCAAAGGGAAGGATGGGCTGATGAAAGACGCCAGATGCGATCCAATCCAATCAAAGAGGACAAGTCGTCCCGACAGGAGGGAACGGCTAGGGAGCCGAATTCTTCTCCACAAGAGGGAGGGGGAAAAGATTGGGGGAGTTGCAAACCGGGGCTGGAGGTGAACTCAGACCAAAACTGCTTTGAGTGTCACCCTCTCAAGCAATGTGAGGCCTTCAACCTCCAGTGGCATCTTGAAATGGCTGGCTCACTCAATTCTGCAGGGCAAGGCAGTGGTTCCACCCTAAAACTGTGGCCACGATCGCAGGGCGGCTGGGAGACAAAATCATTTGTGCCATTTGAAAATGCCTGTGGCACTGTCTTTCCTGGTGTAACTGACAAAACAACACCACACTTCTGGAGCTCTGGAGCAGTGTCTGCTCTGTATCTCTCCATTTTTCTCTCTTTTTCTTTTTTAGAAATACTCGAAAATGGAGCCCCATGCAAGAGCCTCTCTAGTTCAGTTCCCCCCCTCCCCCAAAAAGTTATGGAGTACCATTAATAACAAACATGGGTATTCTCAAAGCTTTTGGTTAGGAATGTTCCTGCCGTTACCAAAGGAAAGAGGAGTAGCAAAGTTATTTTTAAATGCCTTTTGGAGGAAGGGAATCTAGACAGCAGAGGGTCCCCCCTTTTGTGTTCTACTGAGAAGAGACAGCCAGTCTGCTTACAGGTTTTTTAAAAAGAGCCCCCGGTGGTTTCTTCTGGTGAACCAGCAGTTGTTGTTTAGCTGTTAAGTCGTGACCCCATGGACCAGAGAACGCCAGACCCTCCTGTCTTCCACTGCCTCCCGGAGTTGGGTCAAATTCATGTTGGTCGCTTCAATGACCCTGTCCAACCATCTCATCCCAGTCTCCTCTTGCCTTCACAATTTCCCAACATTAGGGTCTTTTCTAGGGAGTCTTCTCTTCTCATGAGATGGCCAAAGTACTGGAGCCACACTGTCCTTCCAGTGAGCACTTGGGGTTGATTTCCTTCAAAATGGATAGGTTTGTTCTCCTTGCAATCCAGGGGACTCTCAAGAGTCTCCTCCAGCACCACAATTCAAAGGCATCAATTCTTCGGCAGCTCTCACTTCCATACATCACTGGAAAAACCATAGCTTTGACTTTGCGGACCTTTGTCGGCAAGGTGATGTTTCTGTTTTTTTTTTTTGTGAACCAGGAGTAGTCCACACCAAATACAATCCATTAACCCACTGCCAGAGTCCACACCACTCTTCCCAATTGGTTCAGTTTCCACTAGAAACATAGCTCCTGCATTAATCATGCCCTCTTCGCAAAACCTTCACTTGATCCTTTTTCCCTCCTAAAAGTGACACAATGTTTCTTTGATAGAGCACTAAAATTGTCTGGCGTTATTTAAAAGAACAAAAAAAATTGTTCAGCGGAGGAGAGACAATAGAAGCTCATTTGATGGGAAGTTTTCTGCTGTAGGGCCACACCTCACAGTATCTCAACAATTGTCCCTTTGTAGTGAGATAAACAAATCACGCTTGTCGGAAAGCATGGGAAATCAATGGCAGCTGAAACAGTTCAAAAAGCAACGTGCGCTGCTTATATATAAGCCCATAGGGCTTAGACCACTCTCTGGGCAGTCTACAATTATGTAGGCTACACATTTTTCCTCCCCACCCACTCCCCAGCCCGTAAGCTGGGTATTCAGTGTACCAACCTCAGAAGGATGAAAGGCAGAATCAACTTTGATCCTTGACCCAGGATCAAACTCAGATCATGAGCAGTGTCTTCACTGCAGTGTAACCACTGCTCTATGAAGCTCCTCGGTGCAAAATAAACCACCCCCTGCTGTCTGGACAAAAAGAAATGATTCCCCATGGGGAAGCCCTCCGCTTTGCCTTATGTCACGGAGTCACCAATAAATACTTCAATTTTAACTGTGCCAACTCTTTCGCAAAGTGCAGGATAAACTGCAACATAGTTAGACCCTGGATTTCACCGTAGGTCTCGCTCATCACAGGTTCTGCTGTATCCCCTCAACATTTGTTTCCAAACTGATCAACGCTCCTCCCCTCAAGTTGCTTCTCTCTGAGTCGCAGTAGGCACCAGAAGCACCAACACAAATGCTGGAAGCAAAATTTGGTCAAAATGGACTGTAGGGACATACCTGTTCACAGCCCTGACCACTGCTGCCCTGCAACATTTCAAGACTGATATGCGGACATTTCGGAATGACAGCAAAACCACCAGCATTCCTTTCTAACTTCAAGCCTTGAAAGTGTCTGTTTGTGTGCATGTCATGAAAAACAAGGTGGAATTTCTTCACAGACATTCACAAATCCCAGAAGCTCAGGTGCTACAGCATTAAAAAAAAAACAAGCTGTATCTTCCAAGTCTGCCCCAAATAATGACTGACAGGTCCATTTTAAAGAGGAGGGGCATTCTCCTCTTGGTAAACTCTTGGGATTCAGGTCACCTTAAAGAGAAAAGTAAACACAGCCCCTTTTGAGTGCTAGAGTTGTATAAATTGCAGCCAAAGGATATATATGCACCCAATGTGTTTCCCTGCTTCTATGTTGGTTTAATTTAATGCCCAGGCAGAAAGCAAAGCAAATATTTATGCGAAAAGATAAACAACCTTTAAATTAAGGCTTAGTTACCATCATTACATATTTATAAGCTTTCTGAGTGAGGGGGGAAAATGGGTGTTTGCGTATTACAATGATTTAATCACCCCCAAACTAATCCTCAGGATGTCTACATAACTTGAGTTCCTTTGCCTCCCAAGACACCGGCTATCATGGCCTATGCTGATGGCAATATTTTGAGCAGATAGAATCGCAGAACTGGGGGAATAGGTTTCAAAGCGTGCACAGCTTCTTTCAGGGTCAACTTTATTATTATTATTATTATTATTATTATTATTATTATTATTATTATTATTATTATTATTATTATTATTATTATTATTATTATTATTATTATTATTATTATTATTGACTGAGCTACATTTGGTACCAGATGGAATATCTTGCAATCTTGTCCCAGGACAGAAATATGGAAGGAGTTTGCTTCTTCTCTCAAAATACTGCATTTACCCAGCTCTGCCATCGTACTTCCTCCAGAGTTGGTGTTCCAATATAGACGGGTGTGTTAATTGAGATTACCCAAAAAAAAAAAAGAAAAAAAAGGAAGAGCTGGTTGATGCAGAGCAAAATATTGTGGCTGTATGTATGGCAGATTTGGGGACCAGAAGTAATAATTTTATATTAAGCAGAAGCTTCTTCTACCTGCATTTCAGGTTCAAAGACTTTTGATCTAGGGAAACTTTCAGGAGACCCGGGAGGGGAGATGTGAACAGTCAAAAAATGGCAGTCAGACTGCCAGTGGCAGTCCCGATCCAGCAATCTCAGAGTTATTTTTCACTACTAAAGGCTCCCATAGGGAGCCTCGGAATCTGAAACATGGGTAATTGACGCTTTCAACTGGTTTACACCAGTGTAACTAGATGAACAGGATTTTGCCCCGTAATTCTGGCCATTAAAAGGAATGGCAAGTAGGGCCTGCGACTAAATGAAACAATGAAAGCTGCTGTTTTATACCAATACCAGCCGGTTCAGCTTCCCTCCATCATCCTTCATCCCATTCCGCCACCTGCTCGGTTTTCTATTTTCCTTCCCCGACCACAGCCACTATTTCTACCCAATGCAGGTGCCCAATCCTCATGGGGTAGTTGAAATGGGTTCCTCCTTCTAGAGTTTTTCGTCCCCCGCCCCACCGACATTTCTTCAAACTTAGTATTGCCTACCAAGACAGCCAGGTCCTTCTCTTTGTACCCAGATTGTGTCATTTCAGCTGTAGAAAGGATATGGATTCATGGCTCTCGCTGAACTTCAGAGATGCAGGCAATGATAAAAGAAGACAACAGCCCAAATTCTCATACATAGGTCAACCAAGCAAGTGCAGGGGAAATGACATAAATGTTACAGAGAGCTCACACTGCTTTGAGCCCCCAAGGCCATTCCTCGTACAATTCCTCACGGTGCATAAGTTGGGTGGCTTTGAACCTGACCTGGACTTGTAGTGGGGACTCTTCAATTAATCACCAAACCTTCCCAGACCAAAGAGCTGTACACTAAAAATAACAATAATAATCATCTGCCATTAAGTTGATCCTGACTTTCGGTGACTATTTTCACGGTTTTCCAGACCCAGAGTACTCAGAAGTCGTTGCCCATTTCCTTCTTCTGGGCATGCCCTGAGATTGGAGTCACTCCAAGGCCATACAGGCTGGCTCTTCCTCCTGGGAGTCACACTGGGGGTGGGGTATGGGAATCCAAACCTCCGGTTCCACAGCCAGGGACCTAAACCACTAAGCTATCCAACCAGCTAACAATCCAGAAAGGGAAGAAAAAAAACACAACAGACATAGCTGTGTGCATCACAGAACATTGCAAGGAAACATATTCTCAGAAAGTGGTAAGAATCATTGGTGTTTTTTTTTCCAGTTTCCCAAATTAAAAATATAGCATCTTGTCGCACAGTTTTATGTTCTGTAAGACTGGTGATATCATCAGCCATGATGTATTTGTTGTTGTTGTTGTTGTTGTTATAAATTAAACATTTCCAACCCCCCCATCCCACCCTTCATGGACTCAGAATTCCCTTGGAACCCCTTTCATCTTGGGGAAACCATTGAGGGCCATGGTAGGTCGGTCACGGTCTTTAATTTTCAAAAACTGCCATTGCCACAGCTGCTGTCACCAGTCAAATCGTCCCACGACAACAATATTTTGTAATTATATATGTCTTCTTCTTATTCCTCATCCCCAATAGCTTCCAGGTCAGTCTGGGGACTTTCAGGAAGAGAATTATTAATGTTTCATTTTTTAAAAAATGGCTATGGCTGATGATGTCATCAGACTTACGCAAGGTAATTTATGCTGCTGGATTCCATCAGATGACACATGCCTCCCCTAAAACACTGATACATCCCCATTCCCAGGGTCCCGCAAACCATCAACAGGGCATCAAGAGTCAGAAAAGTGAAATCTTTACTAGGTAAATCAAGAAAGTTCTCTATTTTACACAAAGCTCACAAGACAGAATAGTTGAGCAGTCTGTATACTGACTAATCTGGAGATAATAATATATCCTGGATTAAAGAAAGAAAGTCAGTAGGAGCCAGTCTGGGTAAATTTACCTAGTGGCTAGAAGGAACACATCCACTGAGAAATAAAGTCCAGGTTTCAGAAGGTAAAGAAATCCTCTTATTCTAAGCAGACAAATTCAGCATTTCCCATGGGGTAGAAAAAGCAGAGATAATAGTGTTGGCCAAGAATTGGTGAAAGCCAAGTCTTCTTTCCAACTCTGTCCCCATATTCTTTCTTCCAGACAACATCAGCAACAAGAGGTGGAAGAATTATGGAGAGGCATGTTTCAGCTTAATTTAAAATGTGATAACAGGTTGCTTTAATTTTAGTTCTGCTGATTTCTGTTACACGATTCATCACCGCTGGAAATTATTTTTATACATGGAAATTAATACAATAATGTGATTACAGGCAAAGAATATAATTAAGGGAAAGAACAACGGCTTCGCTACCTGTTGGCTCCCTTTAAGCCCAAGGAGGAAGCCTGGGAGCTCCATAAAAGACAAATGACTCACAGCCATGAGAGGTGAAAAATATATCACGGTGATGAGCAACTGAGCCTTCTGCTAAGCACTGGTTTGCCGAGTCAGCAGCGAGAGGAAGAAACAACAGCCAATGCCATTTGGTAGGTTTTTAAAAAAAGAAAGAAAGAATGTTTCAGGAGATAACAAGGAGAAATAACAAGGGGGGGGGACAGCTACTCCAATACTCAATTTTAGGTGCGAAGAGAGGGCCACAGAGGAGCAGGTGCTCATTGACTGCTGCCTTCGCTTCCTTAATGCAGCTGAGTGTCATGATCTGTTCATGAAGGATTCGCATATGAGAAATTAAAAGCAGCTGGCTTCTGCGCAGCTCTCTGAAAGCCAGGGTTCATGATCCTAGCTAGCACCGGAAGGACCCAAGAATGCCACAGGGAACCCACAGGTCGGAAAGTGCAAGCATCACTTCAACAAGCCCTTGAACGCAGGCACACTTAAGGTTGCTACACTGGACTCTCAGGTCAGCGAGGTGGTGAATGGGCTCAGGTTCTAGCCTGTCCTTTTCAGGAGCTCTCCCTGGTGCTGAACTGAGTCTGCAAAATAGGGCCAGCACCTTTAGAGAGCTCCTTTAAAACTCAGGTGAAATCCTAGAGCAGATTCACCATCCGCCAACTCCAGCGTCACCATCTCTTGCTAGGTCTTCAGGTGCCAGCTGAAGTCTCAAAAATGGCCCTCAAATCTTCAATGAGGAGACTGATTTCAGGGCAAACAGGGCTGGAGGTGAAATTTTTTTTCTCTATGATGTCTCCTTAAAGCTTGGGTGTTCATTTTCTTCCATTGGCAGCTGGCACCGGGATCCCTGACTCAGGTGATTGCATGGGTGTGGCAGTAGCTTCCTTCCTTATCTCTTGCCTGTCCCTGGGACATTACAAGGAGCAACCCCCTGACTTCAAGTCTGGGTACTAAAATCTCAGAGGGGAGGATGCAACTGTTGATAGCATCCATCCTAAATTTCTGGTTACATAAGACAGATTTATTAACTGTATTTCTCACATCAGCTGAATAATGTATTTAGAGAAGGTGTATTGATTGATTGATTGATTGATTGATTGATTGATTGATTGATTGATTGATTGATTGATTGATTGATTGATTGATTGATTGATTGATTGATTGATTGATTGATTGATTGATTGATTGATTGATTGATTTTATATCCCGTCTATCTGGTCGGGTTAGGACCACTCTAGGCGGCCAGAGTGTACTCTTCAATAGGATTTCTGTAAACCTATGCTCCTCTCTTTCATAAATGGGTGAGGACGTACCTTTCAGTTCGTTTTGGTAAAAGTTTTATCAACATTTAAAAATTGCTTCACGTTTAGAATGTAAAGAACATGAGCTGGGTGTGTATTCTCATAATATCAGCAGAGTAAGGAGATATATGAAAACTCATACTAGGGCTTATTTTCAGGTTAGGTCTTATTTTGGGGGAAAGAGGGTATTAATAGCACTGTAATTAAATCTTCATATTTACTACATTCAAGAAGGCCTTTTAACATTTTTTTCTCTCCCAAAAGATGCCATTTTAATTATTTGCTTGTGTTCACGGTTCTCAACATGTTTATCCTAAATTATAATGTGTGTTTCGGTGCATTTTCAAGCTGAGAACTACATCCTATCCCTTAGTAAAACACAGAATCTGGAAGTTTGTCTCTGCTTTGTCATCTGCCACCTGGGAGGGACAGGTAAGGTGGTTTTCTCCTAAATACAGACCAAGAGAAAATCTCAAAGCATCTTCAATACAAGTGGTTGGAGACAATAGTCAACAAGCCAAAGGCCTTAAGTGGCTGAGGGTGTTGGGAGTCCAGGAGCTATAGGGGGCCACCGGGACATGGAAGTCTGGACCAGATTAATCAGTGTGCTTCTCGGAGAGTTGTACCTATGCTCTTTATTATCAGGAATCTACAAAGCAACAGTTAAGGCTACAACAAGGTACGTTAATTCCAGCCATTGCACCAGAAATAAGTGGCGCGGAGGGAGGAAATGTGTGCACATTCGAAGACTCAGGGAGAGGTAGAGAGGAGATGAATCAGCTCGTACGGATATGAGAAAAACCCCAGGGGAATCGTACCAACTTCCAAAAGACTGTCTCTCTCTCTCTCTTGCAAATGTTGGGTTTGATGTTCCTTTACTGCTGAAAGCTGTGATGACATTTGAGGACGGTTAGAGTCCCCGTGGGAACAACTAAGAGGATTGTGACTTCCTTAGGATGAATTTAAATCAACCCGTGTGTCTATGGCAGCCTGAACCTCATTTCCCTTCAGAGTCGCCTCCTTCCTGATGAACGGCTTTCCCATGCTACTTCTGCCTTCCTTCACCACCACACCCTTTTCCCATTTCTCTGGATTCCTCCTCAATTTTTCCAAGCAAAATATTTTAGACTTGCTTGCCACTGTGCATGCACACTGCCCTTGGATAAATGAGCCAAGTCAGAATTATCCATGCTCTTTGGGGTTGGACTGCAAGGAGAACAAACCTATACATTTTGAAGAAAATCAACCCAGACTGCTCACTGGAATGACAGATCATGAAGCAGAGGCTCCAATACTTTTGGCCATCTCATGAGAAGAGAAGACTCCCTGGAAAAACCCCTGATGTTGGGAAAGGGTGAAGGCAAGAGGAGAAGGGGACAACAGAGGACGAGATGGCTGGACAGTGTCATCGAAGCGACCAACATGAATTTGACCCAACTCCAGGAGGCAGTGGAAGACAGGAGGGTCTGGCGTGCTCCAGTCCATGGGGTCACAAAGAGTCGGACACGAATTAATAACTAAACAACAACAATATAAGGGAGTTCAGCACAATGGTTAGGTGGTCTGGACTGAGATGTTTTCTCAACAGCTGGATAAATATACATTAGGAGCAAAGAATGGACAGAGCCATAAGCAGAAAGCAGGGGATGGGCATTAAAAATGCAAGCACCATTTACTTCAAAGCTCTAAGTTCCAGGACATAAAGCTTTCGTTTCAAACATTCAGAAGGGGGGGGGGAGGAAGACTTTCCTGGGAAAATTGTAAAAAGTGGCATTATGGAGAAGGTGAAGGGCCTTTGAAGGACCCCCAAAGTTCCAATCTAATTCCTCCACATTTAAGCTCAGGACTTGACATACCTCACCTCTAGAAGGAAGCCTATTTCTGGCACATGTTACAAATGATGTGATCATCAGCTTTTCTTTGCATCACATTCAAAAAGAAAAAGAAAACCAGAATCCCCAGCTCATTGTGGTCTTCCCTGTTGTGTGACAAGGACAAAAGACGCAGGTGGTTCCATAAAGAACCAGGCTGTCCACGTGTTACAGAAATTGATAATAAATCAGAGTTAAGGGGGATTTATTTTCTTTCCCAACCTCCTGTCAAAGTGAGGTAGATGGAGGCACGAGACTTCAAAAAGCAAAAGAAAAAAAAAAGTTTGAAGAGAACAGCTCCCTTTTTCTCAGTGCCTTTATCGTTGGCCTCCATCATTGTGTTCTTGGAGGGACTGAAATGCTGGCTTCATGGAGGAACCCGAAGCTTTTTAGACCAGTTGTCTTTCAAGAGGTCCTTGACATTCCCCCCCCCTTTCACTTGCCATTTATCAAGAGCTTTGCAGCAATAAGCTATTTAGAGATGCAAAGGTTACCTTCGGCAGATGCTGGGGTGGGGAATTCACCTGCCAGCTCTTGTGCGTCCAGCACGTATCTTGCAAGAAATGAAGGTTATTTGGCCAGGCTGAAACAGATGTCCCACGATTCCAATGACAGGGAGAAAGAAGGGGTAGGGAACCACCTCATCCTCCCTCAACGGGTCCTCAGTGCTATGGTTATTGGCTTCTGCACTTTTGAAGCTTCGTTTAAGCCAACTTAAAATTGTGTTGAATTCCTTTAAAAAGATACGGTTAAAAGACTCTTAACAGTACAGGTCAAGTTTCATGAGCAGACCTCTTCTTTTAATGAGGCAAAACTCAACCATTTTTTGTGTCGCTGTTTTTTAAATGGACACGTTTCGTTTAAATGTTAAAGACATGTATACTCAGCTTGGCACATTTTCCTACTTCCTCCCATTGACCAAAACATGTCGGAAGGCATTTGAATGGTGTGCCATGAAAACGTGCATTTTCCCCGCCAGACGGGACTGGCGGGCTGGCTGTGTGAGCATTCCAGAGTGCAACCTCAATTCCAGGCACAGCAGGGGTGTCTTTGCTGACAGTTACACTCGAGAAACATTTGCATGAACTTCTCACCAGCTGCCTGACAGGGAGTACCTCAAAAGCCACAGGTCCAAAATGTGTGGGCAGAAACAAGCCTATCCACCTTTGGGCTGAAACGGCATTCCTTCCTCATCCTCAGAATAGCTAAAAAAAAGATACTGGTGGTGAGCAGAGCCAAAAGAACAGAGAACCAGTTTAGAAGATTTGGAATTTAAATGTCCACAGCCTGGTTTAGCTAAAACTATTCCACAAAAGCATAAAACTACAGAACACAGGCATTAGAAGGGAAGCTACTAATACCTAAGGCAGGGAATCCATACCTAAAGCAACCTTGACAGGTGGGCTTTGAACCTCTGCTTGAAAAATCTCCAAGAAAAGTTCATTACCTTTTGAGGGCTTCATTCTACTGTCGGGCAGCGCTTATCCTCAAGAAGTTCTTCCTAATGTTTAGTCAGTATTTCTTTCCTTGTCATTTGAATCCATTGCCTGTCCTCTGGGCCTGCAGAAAACAAACTTACTGCAACACCTCACGTATCTGAAGATGGCTCGCATGTCCCCTTTCAGGCTTGTCTTCTCCAGGCTAAACATACCCAGCTCTGTCAACCATTCCTCACAGGACTTAGTTTCCAGACCCTTGAACCTTGGTGCTCCTCTTCTGGAGTCTTGGCTAGCAAATGCCTTTAAGGGCGAGAGGCCTGTTTTTATATTTATCAATTAAAAAGCCAGAACTTTCCAAGAATGTTCCTCAAGTTCTCCTGGGAAGAATGGTTTCCCTCAACAAGCCTTCTTCCCCTTGCTCTACACCTGCACGTGACTCTCCATAAAATGCTACGTATCCTACATAAATTAAATTATACAAGACAAGGATGTTGGGATTTAGCCAGCAGGATGAGGAAGGATGGCCCAGCTCCCTGCACTGGTATGCAAATCCATGCTTCAGGCAGGGAGTCTACATTTCTTTAATCTGAGCAATCCACAGCATCATTTCAAAGCTCACAAGGGGAATGAGAGAGGAAGACTTTGAACATTTCATACTTTGAAACTCCCTTTGACTTTGAATTTCTGGGCTGGGAGAATATCACTTTGTGAAGGGAATAACCTAGATTTGCCATGTACTATTTCTGACATATATTTGTGGTCTCTAGATCTGTCGTTCTGCTAACAATAGCTACCACTCCCTTCTGCTTTGAAATAAGAAGCGTTTACAACTTTACCTATCCGGAGGCGGAGGGCAGAAGGAGCAAGAGCGTCAACCACAAATGGCAGAGCACATGTGAAGTCATGTGCACAGAGGAGGAAAGTAAATCCTTCATTTTCTCATAGCTGCAAGTGAGGATGAGGAACTGCTAACCATCTTATTTTTGTTGTTGGCATCCTTTTCAGTTTGTACCATTTGCATAATACTAGGAGGCCTGATGATGTTTCATGTACATGGAAGGATTTTATGCTCTGGATGGGTTAGGCTGGGATGGGTTATCTGTGTCTCTCTTAGCAATTCTTTTTCTACTCAAAAGAAACTGGTATTATATTTTGTACAAATTATGGGACCATAACTAGTTGGGAGGATATCCTATCTTTTTTCCAGGCAGAGTCTTCTCGGACTTTCAGTTTCCTGCTCAAGGTGTCTGACAGAGTGGAAGAAAGCAACTGGTTGTATGCCAGCCATTTAGTTTCCCGATTCGGGAAGGAAGTAGCTGAATAAAGGTAACGTGATTCCTCCAAGTTTTCTCTATCTGATCTCCAAAGGAAAACAGAGAATGCAAGACCAGTTGAAGTTGGGTAAGTTAAAAGACCCCCCAGTGATGGTGACCCAGGCAGCCATTACGACTGCCAAATAGAGAAGGTCAGGAGAATTTCATTGCCAAAAAATAGAGGCTTCCTTCCAGGGATGAGGTCAATAATGGGAAGTGAAAAGAGCAAGGAAAGTGCTTTAATACAGTAAAAATGTCACTTCTCTGGATGCACCGAGTACCTTTTTTCCTTTCTTTTAGCTCTTCTGATCGCTGTTAGAAAGAATTAATTTCTGTTTTGCAGCATGCCTCCTCTCTCCAAACCCTGGACCTGTGGTTTCTCCTCCAAGGCTAGCAACCTTGAAAATCCCATAATAGGTTCTTTCCCCCCCCACACACACCCCTTTCAACTGAAGCCCCCCAAAATAGATTTTAAAGGTTTGTGTCCTTTCCATAAATTGCTACCCAGGAGATAAAGTGTCACGATACACAAAGAGAGAGAGAGAGAGAGATGGGGAATAATGGTGTTCTTGGCAGGACAAAGCTCCAAACAGAGTCGTCCTAGAACGAGCTGGAATTTTCAGCATGTACACATTACTGAAACAGCGACGTCTACGTTGGCTTGGGCACGTCGTGAGAATGGCTGATGGTCGGATACCAAGGATCTCCTGTATGGACAATTAGTGCAGGGAAATCACCCCAGAGGGAGACCACGGCTGCGATACAAGGATATCTGCAAGTGAGATCTGAAGGCCTTAGGAATAGACCTCAATAGATGGGAAACCCTGACATCTGAGCATTCAGCCTGGAGGCAGGCATTGCATCACGGCCTCTCCCAATTTGAAGAGACCCTTATCCAGCAGGCCGAGGTGAAGAGGAAGTCACAAAAGCAGCAAAAGCAGGGAGCTGGACAGGGGTCAGATTGGATTTGTCTTCAGTGTGGAAGAGATTGTCACTCTCGAATTGGCCTCCTCAGCCACACTAGACGCTGTTCCAAGTCCTCCATACAGAGCACGTTACCATAGTCTTTCGAGACTGAAGGATGCCTAACTAACTGGTTACTCTTGCATTGAATGGCAACTAGACACACCCGGTGATGGCACTGAAAAGCATGCGTGAAAAATTCTCACAGAATTACTCATTCTCAACAAGACGGGCTGCCTTGAAACACTGGGAGAGATTCTCTGGAAAAGTCTTGTCCTCCTGTATCTGCCCTCTGAGATTTCTCACTACTGCCATGACAGCAAGACAAGGGGATTTAAGCTAGAGATGCTCTAAGGTCACAGGAACAGTGACTCCATTTGGATTTTAATTGAAACTTTACAAGAACTATCCAAGGTGGTTGTTGTGGGTTTTTTGGGCTCTTTGGCTGTGTTCTGAAGGTTGTTCTTCCTGATGTTTCGCCAGTCTCTGTGGCTGACAGCGTTTTGACTCCAGTCCTCTGAAGATGCCGGCCACAGAGACGGGCGAAACATCAGGAAAAACAACCTTCCAAATGCAGCCAAAGAGCCCAAAAAACCCACAACCACCACCAGATCCCAGCCGTGAAAGCCTTTGAGAAAACTATCCAAGGTTTTGAATCCTATCTCCTAAGCAGGTTCAGTGCCTTGATTAGCAGTTTTAAAGTTTGGACTAAAACATGATGTGGAAACGCACTCCTCTTTCCCCCACTTCACCAGGGTTGAGCTTGGCCTACTTTATGCCACGAAGCCTTCCAGGCCCACTTTCTCCAGGTGAGCACAACGTAGATGTGGATCTGGCAGGTGGAAGTCCCAGAACGGGGAATTCTGCGATCGGGCTCCAAAAAGCCCAGATGACACATATCTGGTTGGGACTGAGGATTTTCTAACATTTGTGAAACCGGGGTGCTCTTGGGAGGAACAAGACATATTTAGACAGTCAAAATGGTATTGAGGGAAAGTTCTGCTCCTCATAAATTGCTATTTTTGACCCCAGAATTGAATCAGACAAACCTTTCTTGTAGCCCTGAAGGAGGAACATTTCTCTTCCTCACTGAAAAAAAATGTAATGCAAAAAGATTTTAACATTTTGAGCATGTGATGTTCATGCCTTCAAGTAACACTTTGCAAAATGGGGCTACAAATAAGCAAGGAAGGAAAAGGCCATTTTGTCCTGAAAACTGTTCTAAATGGGTTTGTCAGAAACCATGTCCCAAGGCTGCTTCAATTTCTATGTTTTGTTGGTATTTCAGGATTCTCCTCACCCACCCCCTGAAAAACAGAAGATGTTTGGGGGAAATGGCCTTCTGAGTGAGCCAAGGAACAACTCTCAAGAAACCGCAACTTCCACCAAGTTAAGAGTGAAGATTTGCCCTCAGAATGCTCTTTACTGTCCTGGCTGGGTTGTAAAGTATACGGTCAAAGGGAAACTTAACTTTGGCACTTTTTTCTGGCTGGCTGATGCTTCATAGCAAACTAGTACCTGTTTCTTCATTTCCCATTTGAAACCTTATCCAGACAGATTAAAACAAACAAAACAAAACAAAACAAAACCCTTGTGTTGTGTGACTTCTGGGGTATTTGACCGCATGGGAATTCTAAAGTATTTAGGGTTAGAGTTAGTCACTCTTGTGCTTTGTGAACCCAATGCACCTTCAAAATGAGGTCAAGCTACTGACAGGGAAAATATCCCACTTCCGTTTCTCAGCAGTATGGATCACAGCAAAACTGCAATGGGACATTTTCTTGATCCCACTGTGTTACTTTGGTTGGGAGAAACACACCCAGCATCTCACATGATTATCCGTACACTTGCACCCTCGTCAGAAGACCTTCTGCCCATCTGCATTGTAATCACACACTTTTTCTTGCTCACACACATACCTACATATTCCACCTCCTGGTGTTTGTTGAAGCTGTGTTTAGAAAACCGGCAAACATACAGCATCCTTAGGATAGCCAAGTGTCTATCCTCATTCGGAAAGGTATGTAAATTCATAGTAAACCATGCAATTGCAAATCAAAAGCTAAATGTCTATAGCTGTTTGCACAAGTGTTGTACAGTGGTGCCTCGCTTGATGAGGATAATCCGTTCCAGCAAAATCGCTGTAGAGCAAAATCCTCGTCAAGCGAAATAAAAAAGCCCATTGAAATGCATTGAAAACCGGTTCAATGCATTCCAATGGGCTAAATACCTCAGCGTCCAGCGAAGATCCTCCATAGGGCAGCCATTTTCTGCTCCCTGTGCAGCAAAAAATCCGTCCTAAAGCACAGCGGGGAACCATTTTACACAGGAGGCGGCCATTTTGAAACTCGACGATCAGCTGTTTTGATCATCGTAATGCAAAGAATTGGTTTCCGAAGCGGGGAATCGATCATCGTGAAACGAAAAAAACCCCATAAAAACATCATCGTGAAGTGGATTCGTCATTTAACGAGGTAATCGTTAAGCGAGGAACCACTGTATAACCTGTTATGGTTAATTGACAAAGTGCCAGAGTGCGTCACCATCTTGTGCCTGGTCACTGGCCCAGCACCTCATCAGTTGGGTACAATTAGCCACAGCAAGTGATGAAAACCTTTTGCAAACCCTATTACAGTTCTGGCCTTTACACTGCAAGTAGCACACGGTTAGAAGCGAGAACAACTCAAGTTCCAAAAGGCATTGGATTTTCAAAATCAATTGTTACAAACCTCCCATGGTTTCCAAACTGACTTAGAAGGCCTTCCCTGACTATGATGGCGCAGGATACTGTCACCGAAAGCTTGGACCATTTAAATAAACATGAATTGACACTACTGGAAACCTGTGAGCTGTTTATGCAAAGTGTTCGTTGTGAAAGACTGAGATCTCTAATTATCTTGGGTTGCTCGGAGTCGGTCATCCAACAATAAATACAGGCTTTGCTTTCAAATCTGATGCCTTGGGCAAGATTGCCTGCCAGAACCCTGCCTCTGGCTCACTAATTAGATCCCAGCTTCTCATGACACGCTCTCTGTAATGTGTAGCTTGACCCATAGATTGGAAAATCCTATTTGAGCAGCACAACAGAGCAAATGACAGAAAATCATGGCCAAATGTAGAGCGAAAAGGATTAGCAAAGGGGAAATTGTGATGTACTCACAACACAAAGTCCAAATTTTGTCCAGCTGGGGGGGTCTCCTAATTCTTGCAGCTGCCATGGCCCTGATTCCACCACTCTAATGAGAGAGGGGAGGGAACGTTAGTAGGGTCTGGATTGGCATGGGAGAACAGAGCATCTTGCAGGAATTAATGATGATGCATTCACCATGCACTTTACAGCTGCTCCTAATATGTGAGCAAGACAGAACACCTGAGCCACAGCTGACAGCTGGGGACCCTATAACTGACCACCCACAAAATTTATTAAATGGAGGGGGGGAAAAATCTCTCCCTTGGTCCCCTGGCATCTCATCTCAAGTTTCCAGTTGGCTTTTCACTTCCTCATGTAGGTAATTCTAGGGCTGTTTTCTGAGCTGTGTTGCCTTGTTTATATCTTTGAAAACATCTGGTAAGAAATGGCCTGATAATGTTTCTGTGTAACTCTTGGTCATTTCCCTTCTCCACTGCCATTTCTAATTGGGACTAACAGACGGACGGTCATTTTGTTCATATTTGGGACACAACGAATTGGAGAAACAAACAAGGAGCCTCAGAGAGGACATTCTCTCAGCTGGATCATTTTTAGAGTACAAGGAAATCCATGTAATCCACTTAAAAAAAAAAAAGGGAGAAGCCAAAACCAACACATTCCTCCATCCTGGCCCAGGGTGTTGGGGGTACCTAGTGGTTTTGAATTCCCAACTACTTTACCAGTGCCAAATTTCATGCCGGTTCACTTTCAGCAAAATTTGCAAATTTCTTTCAGCGGAAGAAGTCTGTGATGGGCTGAAGTGACTACAGTCTCACAGAAAATTGGCCCTGTGAATCCATGTGATTTAATCTGAATTTCACTGAAGCTGCCCAAAGATGCTGAACATAGATTACCCAAAATAAATTCAGCATCCTGAATAATTCCTGTAAAGTTTGGATTAAAACCCGGAGCTCTACCATTCCCATGAGATCAGAGCCAATGACCTCCAAGTGAAGCTCACCCACCCTTCCGTTCTGATCTGAGGCACTCCCACCAAGGAGCCCATATATTGTGCCCAGTTAAAATAAACATAAACAAACAGGGCAGCATCAGGCATTAGATTCTCTCAGAGGGTCTGTTTTGGGCATGGTCTCATTTCAGCATTTTTGAGCTTCCCATAGGGGAGAGAAAAAAAAACCAGAGCCATTAAATTACAGTATCTTCCTTTCTTCAATTGCAAAACTGAACGTTCAGACAACCGAAAGGCACACCCAAACATACCTTTGTCGGGGTGTGCCTAAACATGTGGATGTTACAAAGACTGAGTGCCAAAAGGAGAGGTAGGAGAAGAAGGAAAGTCTCTGCATCTGACATGCAAATTTAATGGCAGGTAAATGCCCCAGAGGAGATTCCGATCAATGCAAAAACAGGACACTGACCCTGTGTCATATCCTTATTTATGGGTGTCCTGCATGTTTTAATTAATTCCTTTCCTGTCTCCCATGGATTACAACCTCTTACTCTTAGTTTATGGGGCTTAGCCTAAGCATTGGTCCCTTCAAGAGAAGATCAATGGGTCTTTTAAGAGTTCAGTGGCCATGCAGCGATTGATTCAACAGGTCCACCCTATTTGAAAGGAACGACTGGATTTAAGATCGCAATTTCCAAATGTCATCACTAGACACAAGGACTTGGGAGAGAAATGTGGGAATAAAACTAGGAACTGCAAGCCAAAATCACTAGCTGGAGGAAGGGAGCATGGATTTATTATTATTATTTAAGACAACATTCAGAATCCACCACCACTACCACCCAGCCAGCCTGGCAGAGGCAGAAAGAGGAGACGAGAGATAATAGATGTCTGCAGTTCTGGTGCCTCAAAGGACACCCTGAAGACTGCACACTAAAAGACAGGGGAGGACAAGGCATCTCACCCTGGCAATCTGCCTGTATTATTCATTACCCCTTTGTTTCTAGGTAACTTGACAATCACCGACATGTCCCAAAACATTGTCTTAAAAGGGAGGCGACAGAGGGCAAGAGAGAAGGGAAACTAGAGGGTAACACAACCAGACATGAACCACCCTTTCAATTCCTTCTCTCTGAATTTGTACTCTGGCTGGCTTCATTTCAGCAAATATACCTCCAAATTTCTTTTTGGAGAAGTTTCCCATCTTCTTCACGGATGGGAACACACACACAGTCTAGACAGTGGAGGTAACCACCTCCCTCATCCAGGGACATAAGACATTTCAGTACCCTAAAAGATTAGGCTGCTTCAGAATTCACAAAGAGCAAAACCAATAAGGCAGGCATTTTAAAGAGCTGTAAAGTTTCATTCGTTTGCCATTTCAAATTTCTTGCTTTCTTTCCAAGCGGACAAAAAACGTCTATGCAAACAGTGTTCCAATAAATCTGTTGTACATAGTCATTTGGGTCCTGCACTCCCCCCCCCCCCTTTTTTTTTTTCTTTTTCTTCGTCGGAGCCAATATAATTTATCTGGGCAAAATTGCCCCCCACCCTTTTTTTTAATTAGCAAGGATTCCGACAAGCTGAAGGGGTATATTTTGGTTGTCAATAGCTCAGCCCCATTCATGGGAATTCTCTATGGATTCAGGAAATGCAGGGAAATGTAATTTGACCTCCGTCTCTTGCTTTTCTGTTCACCCTTCTCGTTTTTTTTAACCCTTCATATAAGGCTTCTACTTGCTGACTCTTTGTTTTGTCAGCTTATTGCTAGAGCACCACAGAAGATACATGCTCAGGTATTCACAGAATCATTGAGGAGGAAACCCACAGCTAAAGCATCCCTGACCGGGGGTGGGGGGGAGGCATCCAGCCTCTGCTTCAAAATCTCCGGGGCAGGATGGTCTACCACCCTCCAAGGCCATCCATTCTGCTGTTGCGTGGCTCTTGATCTTAGGAAGTTTGTCCTGGTGTTGAGTCAAAACCTCCTTTCTTGTGACTTGAATCCATTCCTTCTCATCCTATCCTCAAATTCAGGCATCTTCATTGGAAAATATACATTCTCATCAATCACAGATGCATGCACACACCATTTCCTAGGTGGCATTACTTTCTCCCGTTTAAAGAAGTGTCTATGCCTTTCCTACAGCAATGAGCACTGCATCAGTCCTCATTCTCTTCTCAGACTCCTTTGCATCGCTAACAACCAATACCATTTGAAGCCAAAGGAAGATTTGCAAAAATGTAGCAAATATAACAGGCCTAGAATGACCATGAAAGAGCAATTAACAGAGAAGGTGATACAACAGTGTAATGGTGAGAAAGTTGGGATCCAGCTGTGAAATCCCAACATTATTCAAGGATGGGCACAATTTATCTAAAATAGGATCCAGCTACACAGTTGAAATAAATCGGGAGCTGGTTCGGGATTTTAGAAGTCAATTCAATGGCACATCTTGTTTGTGTCAAGGTATGCATTCCCATGAGACAGTTGTTAATCCATTCATAAACTGTGTGGTATATCAGTCCAAGGGATTACACGGGACATCAAATCATTACATTTATACGTGTATTGGTATCTTGGTGCTCCAGGTCTGAATTTTTCCTCTCTCCTTTTAAGAATGATCACATCCAAAAACATTATTGTTCTTCTGTATTGCCACTGAGTTGTTTTGTGTCATGTTCTTGTCTAGAGAATTCTTTATCACTGGTCTAAAGTGCCTTTTAAAAATATTAAATATGATATATATTTGAAGTGGCATAGTGGTAGATCAATGTGCCCTAATCACCACTCAGTTTTCAAAGAAAGAAAGAAAGAAAGAAAGAAAGAAAGAAAGAAAGAAAGAAAGAAAGAAAGAAAGAAAGAAAGAAAGAAAGAAAGAAAGAAAGAAAGAAAGAAAGAAAGAAAGAAAGAAAGAAAGAAAGAAAGAAAGAAAGAAAGAAAGAAAGAAAGGAAAGGAAAGGAAAGGAAAGGAAAGGAAAGGAAAGAAAAGAAAAGAAAAGAAAAGAAAAGAAAAGAAAAGAAAAGAAAAGAAAAGAAAAGAAAAGAAAAGAAAAGGAAAGAAAAGGAAAGGAAAGGAAAGGAAAGGAAGAAGCAATCAGGTTTCAAAAACTCTAAAGAACTCATGGCTTTATTTTCATATATCTCATCGTCTGATTTTTATCACTAGTGACATTTTCATGAAGAAGAGACTTCGAAAATTGAAAAGAAAATTGGCTGCACATTTTTCAAAAAAAGGCTTCTATGGGGGAAATATAGAAGTATGCTCGGTTGCTTAGGCAGAAACGTGTCAGATTAGTCTCTTTCCCTCCCCATTTCTTCTCTTCACATTTGGAAGACGACTCTCCCTCATGTGGTGGTGTCAGCATCCAACCTTTGGTGAGATCTTGCCTTCTTATTCCGGCTTGGTGACCCAAGAATACCTCAGCACCAAGGACCTACCTATGACAAAGATCAGCCACCACCATGTGAAAGAGGGCCACTTTATCAAGAGAAAGTTCCTTCTAAAAGCAGCACATAAATGCCCTCATGCTGCGAGGTGAGTGAAATAGGGGTAACTGTGCTGTTGAATGAGGCAACTCTAGAACAGACCTTGGACGTCACTAGTTACAAGAAATGTAATCCCCTGTGAGCCTTTCTGGCCTCCCAAGATCTTGAGAGGAGGCCCTTCTGATCACAGTCACTTCAGGACAATAAGTAATGGGAAAGAAAAAAGGGGGGAGGAAGACTCATGCTTTAATCCCAATATGAGTGTGTTGGAGGGGGAGGATACGTATATATTTGTTAGTGGCCTCTCAAACCATGATTTGAATACATTCCTTTAAAACAATCACGCTCATTTCAAAATAAATAAATAAATAAAGAAGTCCATCCTTACTTCTGAGTAAAAGGAAGAAAGTGTTTTTCTATCATTATATCAAAGTGAGCTGAGATTGCCTGAAAACCCACTAATTAAACAAAAGATTATCATTGTATTTCTTGGGAGTTTGCCAGCTGTCTAATAAGACATTGCCGCACATCTTTATTAGTTAAAATGAATATTTAGACTCGGTGCCAAATTGAGAGATGACAGACTTACTTAGGGACAGCAGGGTAACATTAGACAAATGTTTTTCCAATCTGCTAATGAGGTTCTGTAACTTTGAGTGGATTCCTAAGTGCACCTTTAACAAACTGAAGCAAAAGCCATTATACTGGAAGTGATGAAGGCATCAAAAATGTTCTGTGTTTAAAAGGGTGTAAGAGAGGAAAGGCAAAGAATTAGCAGCAACAGCCAAACAGCTGAGCCCCTGGTTAGAGCTGCCATTTTGCAGAAGAGATACTGACAATGTTTAAAACCTTGTATGTTTAAGAGAAAAACAATAAAATGGCTATGGGGGGTGTGTGTCCAGGAACAAAATGCTCTTTTAAGTTGAAACTGCCTCTAAAATGCAGTTTCAGCTTCACTGTTTTCAAAACAATCCCTATTCTCCAAAACAATGAGCCAGCTCTGGCTGAGCAAGGCCACTGAATTTATAAACAGTTGTTGCATTTATAAACTGAACATTTCTTAATGAATGTTTTGGTTAGAATTTGTAAATATAGAAATGGGATTATCGTAAACAAAGTGGTAAATGACATATGCAAGTCTGACAGTGGACACTTTTTGTAGTTAGAATGCCTTGACTGTTGTGTCACCTTACAGCATCATCTTTTGGAAATGTAAAATATATGAAGTGTAGGTTTTCCTGGCTTCAGAAAATAGTAATTAGGAATTCTTGTTTCAGGATTCCATGCACTAGCAGAAGATTGTCAAAACAAAGATGTATGATCAGAGTTAAGTTTCTAAATATATTGCTATTGCTCACCCAGAAATTAAAATAAGAAAAATAAGTCAAAAGAGATAAGAAGAAATGAAAGCAATTGGTAGTGATATAAAAACAGTTGAGAGCAGACAGCCATAGATCCTTTCAAGAAGTTTAAATGATGCCAGGCAAGCGTTACTGGAAGGGAAGAAAGGATAACAAAGCAGCAACAAGAAAATGCAAAGACAACATGGATTTTCCTCCATAGACTTCAATTTGGTATGGCCTGGTGAGATTTTTACAACTGTTTTTCTGAGTGTGTTCTTAAACATGCTTGGAGGCTAAGTACCACATTTGGCTTTATATATTTTTACTTTTAAACTTTGATATTTTCTCCATACCTTTTAAAGTGAGGATAAAGATTACTTAAAGGTATAGTGCCTTTTTTTTAATGATGTGTTTTGGGGAAATATTATTTCCTTTTCAATGTGCCTTGTTAAGTTATAAACTACTGCATATTTAAAATGTATTCTCCTGCCATTTTGAAACATGATTATAACATGGCTTTAGTATCTTGCCTATAAATTTAAGTTCAGTTTTCATAAAAACATGTGCCGACACTTTTCTCTGTAACTGAGGCTTTTGGATTTCACAACAACCGATGGAGGAAAATGAAACCAGAGGCAGGTGATTCTGACCAAGAACAGCTGCCGAGGAAGCGTTTATTTACTCAAAAGCTTCTGAGGAAAAGCAATGAGGATGGTCTGGAGGAATTTCATCATTGGTACACAAACCAACTTAAACATTCAGTACAGTCCTTCACTGACCCCCGTTTCCAGAGGGAAACTGTTGTTGTTGCTGCTGCTGCTGCTGTTGTTGTTGTTGTTGTTGTTGTGTGCCAACAGGTCACCTCAAACTTTTGGTGACCCTCTGAATTAGATATCTCTAATCTGTCCTCAACAGCCCTGCTCAGGGAAACAGCAGTCTAATAATCAGGATTTTATTTCCACGAAGAACAAATTCTAAAGAGGGCGTTGTTTCAGTCTTTCCCCTACCAGTCTCACTGGTTAACAACTGAAGATCTGTAAAAAATTCCTTCCAAAATGTGATCATCTGCTGAGTAAAAAACAACAACACAGGTTTGCCAATAACTCAGTTGCCTCCATGCTGTGAATCTGTCTGTGTTCTTGACATGCTAGTCTGGGGAAAGATTAGGGATAAGATCCTAGAAGACAAGGGGGGTGAAAAATTAGACACACAGAGTGAAGCCTGAATCAATAGCCACATTGGCTGTGTGGGCGTCTTGCTCCTGACAGAAAGTGTTGCCTGCTCTCAGAGGCCTAAACAAGAAAGATGGCATATTGGTTTATAATATTATTAATAGGAGAGGAAGAAGAAAACTTTCCTCTTTCTCATCATGAAATAAGCTTGTGGAGAGGATGTGAATTTCACCACTACATGTGGTGGCACATAACATATCTGATGGCAATGAATAATACAGGTAGGTGGGGAACCTCCATCCTCAGAGGCAGTGTACCTCAGTAGTGTACACTGCCCGTTTTGCTTGTTCCTCTGGGTTTCCAGATGTCCTTGGCATGCTCACAGTCAAAACGGAGTGCTTAGTGCAGAATCTGCTGCAAATCTATCACAGCCAGAACTTGATGGAGTCAGTTTTGGATGAAACACCCTCCCCCAATAATTCATATAATTCCTCAGCTGGGATAGCCAGCATGGCTTCTGGGATTCCCCCCCCCCCCCGAACTCTGACTAGAGGCAAGGGAGTTTGTGGAAGATCACAAGTTCCCCACTGCTGAACTAGATGGTTTTTAAGCACGTTTTGGGCAAACCTCTTCCGGGTGCTGAATTTCCTGGATGAGCAGCTGTTTAGGTTCATGACTGGTCACCACCGTTTATGAAGGATACTGAGAAGCCAGAATGTATGCACAGGAGGGTGCTCAAGAGAGTGAAGGGTCTCAAAACCAAGTCTGGCGAGGAATGCCTGATGGAGATGGGAGGCTAGCCGTATTTAGGAATGTCACAGGGAAGATGCAGTAAGTTACTTTTCCGATGCTCCAGAGGCTTGGGCTTGATCCAATGGGTTAAAATGACAAGAAAGGAGATTTGGACTAAACTTTTGAAAGGACTTACTGAGAACAGAAGTGATCTAATGCTGGAATGGACTGCCTTGGGAGGCGACGGACTCTCCTTGGCTGGAGGTTTCTCAACCGAGATTGGATGGCCAGCAATGTGGACAGTTGTAGTTATGGGTATCCTGCACTGGCTCAGGATCCTGCCCCCGTGGTTCCCTTTCTAATTGCACAATTCTACAATCCTGTGCTTCTGTGACCTTTGAGATTCCTTCCCGTGTTGATTTGTTGACCTTTGTCTGATCCAGAAAGGAAATCCTTCCTTTTACGGTTTAAACATTCATTGCGTAAGTCAAATTAACCAACAGCACCAGGGGAAAGAGCCATAAGCCTCTCTTCTCCCCGAGAAAGAGAACCTGTCACCATTTGAAAAGCAGAACAAATATTCAAATATGCTGCAAATGCTGCTTTCCCCTTGAGCAACATGCGCACAGATGTTGGCATCCTCCACAGGGAAGATGCAACCAATCAACCTTACGCGCAGACACGAACGGTCTGCTGTTTGGGCCTTTTGGCACTGTGCTTTCCTTGATGCTTGGTTTGGAAGCTGAAAAACAAATGAGTACCTTATTTCTATCCCGTCAGCTCTCAGAAACCGGCAGGTGCTTCTTGATCCTTCCAGGGATTCTCCAGGCACAGATCCTACTGTGAAAGGGACTTGGTCCAGAAAGAGAAAAAGATCATATTGACATCTCCGCAGCACACCTGGGAATTACCGGCAGCCATGTTTTGATTTACATGTTAATGTCATCAACACTTTTTCCACTTTTGTGTTATAACTTTAAAATGCAAAAGCCAGCATCCCACTCACCTATGCTGACAGGTAACCATATAAAGAATCTACTCTTTATATATCTGGTCTTACAGTGTTCGCAGGATTGGGCCCATGACAGAGGACCTACCAGAGGCAGGCAGAAACATGGAACAGTTGTGCTTTTGAGCATGGAAAACATCAATGGGAATTGGGTCCAAAGTGATTTTGCATGACACTCCTGTTCCCTTTCATCTTAGGCAGTCAGCCCATGACCCCAGTTGCTACAGTCTTTGAAATGGGTCCACCAGGATCCCCAAGGAAGACACCAAGTCCAGCCATGGCCACAGAGGAGGAGAGGAAGTAGCCCTCTCTTCTTCTGCCCCCTTTTCTTCTTTCCTTTAGCAAGAAAACAACTCCTAAGACCAACACAAGCATCTGAGTTCTCCAGAACAATTCTTCCAGATTACCTATGATAAAGTGGGAGATAGGGGAAAAAAACCCAAAGGCCAAAAGAATCTGGCCATTTCCTAGAGCCAGACTGTGACAAGATGGAACATGAATTTTTGAGAGAAACACAAAGGTTTCAAAGCAGGAGTTGAAAATCTCTCCTCTCTCTGTAGCTGAAATCCTGGTGGGCCCCTAGCCATTTGACCACTGCCTACAAGGAGACCTATCAGCCCTTTTCTCAGCTTAGAGCAAAGAACTGAGGATAGTCTTCATGTCAGCAAATCAGGAAATCAGATTTTTTCCCCCCCTGAAAAACCACTTTTTCCCATTCCCTTTTGGAAATACACCCCCCCCCATCAGCTGCCATGGGCAGATTTCGCAGCCCGAGGAAGAAGCTCTTCCTGCACGTCTGTAAAAATTCCATCTCTTCCCACAACTAGGCATGAGTACCAGTTTGGTCTATTTTTTTTATTTATTAGCCTACAGGGCCATCTACATTGAATCTTCTACTCTGTGCCTGACACCACACCTGAAGCAGTACAATCTGCTGAGATATCCCTAAGCACCTCAAAAGTTTCACTGCATCTCCTCTATAAAGTGTTGCAATTCCTACCTCCAAGGATTGTTCTGAGGGTGGCAGAGATGAAGGAGAGGAGTTTTCATTCCCACCCTGCCATAGGCATTTTTTTCCCTTTCTCTTCTCTCTCTACCTAAGAGGGTGGGTGGGTGGACGGGACAGGGCATGACAAGCCCCATCAGGCAAGGGACCAGATTGTATAAAAGGATCTTGGAGATGTAGGAAGACTCCTCTTCTGAGAGGTGTGTCATCCTTTGCCCAAACATTGAAAGGTAAGGCTCAACCATCTCCCAGCCCTGGATGGTGCTCGGAGACTCATGCTAGGTTGTTGGACATGAGGAGACACCTCATCTAGTGATGGTTATGAGCAAGGCCTTCCTAACCAGTAGAACTTCTGCCTGCATGCGAGGGACAGTCTGCTGGAACCATGTCTGGTCAGAAGCCTTGCACCTTCCTTGCATCTTCTTCACAGACATAAGAGTTGGAATAGACAGCAAGAATTACTTAATCTGGTCCCCCACCAGTACAGGAAATCCACATCCAGCCATCGCTTACAAATCTCCAATGAAGGAGAATCCACCACTTTCCAAATGACTCCATCCTGCTATTCAATGGCTTATAGGTCAAAACGTTTTTCTAAAGTTTAAACGGCACCTGCATTCTCATCATTTGAATTCACTGAACTTGGTTCCTACCCACAGAAGCTGCAGAAAACAGGATCTCTCCATCTTCCTTCTGAAGAACTTTTGAAGAGGATGAACTTTCTCTCCCTCCACACTAGAGATGGGAAGGCCTAGGGGGGAAAAAACAGAAAAATTGGGGGGGGGAGAGTATGGAGTGTGGAATATGTTCTTTTACAATGATAAATAATATGCCAATGACATATGATGTTCAAACTACATAACATGAAGACCTTAATGAAAGACTCCTGGGACTTTTATGTATTTAAGTTATCTGAAAGTCCACACCCAACTCCTTCAACCATTCCTTGTACAGTTTTGCTTCCACACCCTTCACTATCTTGGTTGCTACATTGCTTGATATCTGCTGGATCTTTGGACCACCTTGAGCATGGACTGCTGTTATCCCTTTTCAAAATCGACCCTACCTTACCTGAAACAAAATACCATGGGAAGTAAGGGTACGATCCTAGACCACTTCCTTAACTGCTCACTAATTCAAAACACACTTTCTTTGAGTCATTTTTCAACTCACTGCTGTCTGCTTGGGCTTC
Source organism: Pogona vitticeps (assembly GCF_051106095.1). Lineage (NCBI taxonomy): Eukaryota > Metazoa > Chordata > Lepidosauria > Squamata > Agamidae > Pogona > Pogona vitticeps. The sequence continues at coordinate 9,994,605 of NC_135789.1, read as the reverse complement.
ACCAGTGGGAACACCAGCCTGAGAAGTTGTGTTTCTTTAAATGCCAGGGCCCAACCCGAGTATGTTTAGATTAATATCTAATCATCCTAGTGGAAGTTACAGAAAGCAAGTAACCGCTGTAAAAATTAATGAGCAATTTAGACTTGCCTGCCCAGATGACAGGAAAATCCATATGTCAATTAAAAGATCTCCTCCCCTGGGAGGTTGCAAAGCTCTTTGATTAGGTTGCTCCTGGCACGCAGGCAGAAAAAAAGCAGACGGGAAGAGATTTGGAAAGCTTTTATGCTGTGCAGTTCTTGACACTTGAAGCCAGCCTACAGAATGGCATGGCAGAGGAAGGCAGCATTCTGGAATATGTGTGGGTAAAGAAATGAAGTGAGATGGACAGACATTTTGATAGCCTCTCTGATGCTCCTAGGTGGAAAAAAAACTCTGCTGAAAATAATGTTTTTTTGCCCCCAAACACATGGAAGCCTCAAATTCACAAAAATGAAATTGGAATTGGCCTCTCAACAATGTTTTGTTTGCATTTTCCTCTCATTTTCAGGGTTGGTACACTTCCTCCTCCATCAGTCCTGGGAATCCAAATTGGTGCCCAGATGCTCCAATATTGCCCAGCCAAAGTGTAGGGCAGTTATTCTCAACTCTCTTTTGGCCACAACCATAAATACAGCATGAAAGAAGTTTCGGCTGAATTAAAATTGTACAGGTCACATAACGAACCTTAGAAGGTTGTGTGTGGAGAATGGTTCCCAATCTGTGGCCCCCTTCAAATGTGCCAGGACCCACCGTTGAGAACAGCAGGTGTAGCAGAACCTCAGACATGTGCTCATCCGCGTCCTCGGGACTACAAACCTAAACAAGGTATTATATGAGAGGAAGAGCTGGAACGGACAGCAAGAATTAGTTAATCTGGTCCCCCACCAGTACAGGAAATCCACATCGCTTACAAATCTCCAATGAAGGAGAATCCACCATTTTCCAAGCTATTCCATCCTGCTTGGGCTCCATGACCACTGCAGATGGTGACAGCAGCCACGAAATTAAAAGATGCCTGATTCTTGGGAAGAAAGCCATGACAAACCTAGACAGCATCTTAAAAAGGAGAGACATCACCTTGCTGACAATAGTCTGCATAGTCAAAGCTGTGGTTTTTCCAGCTGCGATGTATGGAAGCGAGAGCTGGACCATAAAGAAAGCTGACCGCCGAAGAATTGATGCTTTTGAATTGTGGTGCTGGAGGAGACTCTTGAGAGTCCCCTGGACTGCAAGGAGATCAAACCTATCCATTTTGAAGGAAATCAACCCAGAGTGCTCACTGGAAGGACAGATCCTGAAGCTGAGGCTCCAATGCTTTGGCCATCTCATGAGAAGAGAAGACTCCCTGGAAAAGACTCTGATGTTGGGAAAGTGTGAACACAAGAGAAGGACAACAGAGGATGAGATGGATGGACAGGGTCACCGAAGCTACCAACATGAATTTGACCCAACTCCAGGAGGCAGTAGAAGACAGGAGGGCCGGGCGTGCTTGAGTCATGAAGAGTCGGACACAACAACTAAAGGACAGCAACAACATGAGAGGAAAGGGGAATGGAGAGGGGGGAAAAGAAAAACATGTCAAGTCAGACACAAGTTTTTAACAGGTTGAGGTTTTCATAATGTCTGTCTGTCTGTCTAGGTACACAGAATTTCCTTCTCTCCTTTTACTCAGCATGGTGGAATGGCTGCTTGACTTTGAAGCCTGAAAAGACCTGTGTTGCAAACAGCAGTTAGAAATAATGTTTTGTTTCATCTGTCTCCCAGATTCAGGCTGACCTTACTGTTACCGCTGGCTGCTTCAATGCTGGTATGGCATCAAACACATGCATGCCATTATGGATGTTTCTTTTCTTTTCTCTCTCATTCCAAATTAGTTGGTTGGCAATTCCAGCCAACAAGGGACAAGACAGTCCCCTGTGCCATACAGTGAATTACAGCACTGTATGGCACAGCCAATCAAGGCTGGTTGTTAACAAGAGCAAAGTGATGTGAATTGGTTTTTTAAAAAGGAAGGATGATGCATATGAAGAGGGGGAGGCATGTGGACTTGAGAACACTTTATTGGGGACTTGCTAGCTGTCCTCAAGATGGGTTAAACACAAATATTCATTTTGGTACTTAGTGGACTACGAAATAGTAACATCTCAGTTCACTAACACTATTGTTCCAGGCCAAAATAAAATTGTCGCAATGAACAAGAAAAGCAAAGAAATAGAAAAGAAGCAAGTGGAGACCACATGTCTGTGAGTCTTTTGTGATCCTGTCCAGGGTTTCCATCAAAGAGACAACATTTCTTGCTCTAATAATCCACGAGCCAATTGTCTGCCTAGCGTTAAACAATACTAAATTAAGAAACGGGATGGTATTGTCTTCTGCAGACCGTGGGAGGAGGAAGAAATGTCTCTGTAAACGATGCAGGGGAGGAAATTGTGCTCGTTCAGCCTTCACAAAAGAGGGTTAGCTGTCAGAAATCAATTCATACAGCATAGTCAAAATGGCACAGGTTTCATTATGGATCCTTAAAAAATGCTCATTGTTCTGAGGGGGCAAGATGTGCTGCTTTGCAGAGGCATTTCTGTATGGTACAGGGCTTCTTAAATGGAATATCATTAGATGTTGACCTCCCTTGGCTTGGATTCTGGGATAAGGCTGACTGTCACAGAAAAATGATAGGGGAAGTAGCATTTGTTAGGGTCACTGTGTGTGTGTTGCAAGGATAATTTTAAGTCCCTTACTTAAGTCACAATAAATATAAACCAAAATCTCTGCCAGCATGATGGCAAGGATATCATCATCAATGGCAAACTGCCACTGATTAAATGCTTCTTCTTTTTTCAATTTCACCATACACAGAGCTCACAGGCAATGAGAGGAAGTCATGTGCACCCCAAAACTGAAAAAAAGTCTTTCATCAGTGGCATCATCCCCCTTTGTACAGGCAGAACCCTCTCAACAGGATTACAGTTGTTCAATTGCTCAAAACACCAAGTTTAAAAGATGTGTCATGACATTAAAACAGCAGCAGAAACAGGACATGATTGCTGGTCAAGTCGTGGACTGAAACTGGATTCCTCACACATTCCTATACCCAGTGCAGCCTTTTAATGTGCTCATACCCAGTCAAATTATCAAGAGAGGGGGCAAAAAAAAAAATCACCATTTTACATTTCATTATTGGATTTTAGTGGGAAGAGCAGTTATCACACTCTAATGTCTGTTATGCCACAGCAGCTTAAAAAATCCCATCCTCTTCTATGCAAGATAGAAGTGGTTCCCCAAAGTCGTCACTCTCCCTCCGCCATTAAAGCTACCGTCGTTTCTCCCCCTCGTCCTCTGTAACTGCAAATCCACTTCATGGCTTGAAGCTTTTACAAGTCCTCCATCAATGCAATTTTCCTCGTGTGGCGAGCGCCACAGCGGAGCTTCGCCCAAAATCCATCTGCACTGCATTTTGTGCCTGCCTTATCCCATTCCTTTTAATGCACAGTGGGGAAATTTAGTGCCCTCTCGCTTTAATTCAAGGCCTATAAAGCCAGGAAATACCACAACAATAAACTTGATTTTATGCAGTGTCTCCTGCGCAAGACGCGTCATAAAGCCCTTTACAGCATTCAACATTCTAATGTGGCATATGAGATGACTTGTAGAGAAAATAGTCTCTTTTTTTTAAGGGAAAAAAAGATATTATGGGGGAAAGGGCCTCCATTACTGGCTACGTGAAACATGGAGGTCTCTAAAAAAATCAAACAGAATAGAGAAAGTGCTGGGAAATGAACGGCAGGGAAAGACTTCAGCTTTGTAAATGGGGAGCAGATGTCTGCTCACTGTCCTCAGAAAGTGGAGTTGAAATTAACTTAAAGAGATTCACATGGAATCCTGGAGAGGCTGTTCTGAGTTCTGGGGCTCCCTGCTACCATAAGCTGAGAAAGCCCAACATTTTCTCTCCTTTTCATCTAAACCTGAAGAAACTCTTGTTGGTTCTCAGCCAGTGTCTGAATTCAGTAATGGGCTAGATGAGAGTAAACAAGGTGAAACTTAATACAGACAAGACAATGGTGCTCCTGGTCAGTCAAAAGGCAGATCATACAATGGGGATTCAGCCTCTGTTGGGTGGGATTAAATTCCTATTGAAAAATCAGGTCCACAGTTTGGGTGCACTTCTGGACTCGTTCTTCATCCGAGGACTTGTGATGCATTTGCAGTTAAAATCACCCCATTCCTGGAGATGTCTGACTTGGTCATGAGGTCACTTGCCTCAACTACATCCCAACTAGATTACTTGTGAACAGGATCTGCAGGGACTGCTTTTGAAGTTTATTGAGTAACCAGATTGCTGACTGTATCCAGAACAGGGAACATATAACCTCCTTCCATCACTGGCTACTGTGCTCTCCCAGACACGATCCAAAGGTTATGATCCAGGAGGTTCTATGTCATTTGGGTCCAGCCTATGTGAGATATACTCTCCCATACAAGAAGATCCAGGCTTTGAGATCCATTGGAAAAAGGCCTTCTCACAGTCCTTGAGAGAGCAACGTGGTGGGGACTCAAGAAAGGGTCTTCTCAAGGTGATCTCAAGGCTCTGGAATTTTTTGCCAGTAGAGGCTAGGTTTGCCCCTTCTTGCTGTCCTTCCACCAGCAAGCAAAAACATTTATTACTTTGGCAGACCCCAATAGCCTCTAAGCACTGGATTTTCACGCAAATGCAAACGTTCATTCACTAATGCTGCAAAACCCCTATTTTGTTGTCACTTACACTAACACCCCCCCCAAAAAAAGCACCAGTCTTTTTGTTCTCGTGAAAAATCTTGCAGCTGTTTGACCATGATTCTGAGGTATGAGAGCACCCTTCTTCACCAAGGGATCAGTGTATTTCCACATATTTAGCCTGTCCTTCTTCATAATGACACAAGACATTTGAAACTGTCAAACAATGAGTTGCTCTGTTTTGCATCTCCACTACACTCTACTACCTCAGATTCACTGCCTGAGAAAACTTGCTGTGCCTGTTGAATATTTCTCTAGGTTTCCTCAAAATCTCACACGACATGTTGGCTAAACAGCAAACTCTCTGAGTTTGCCTTTTAAGTAAACATTAGTTCATTCTCACGTGCCAACCAGAGTTCAATGCAGTGGAAGTTAGATATAAGTCTCAATCAGCACATGTGGTTTGTCTGTCTCCTGTCTTGGTGACAACCGAGTTCACTGAGTTTCCCTTCAGATGTGCTCTCCTTTGAAGTGGTTGCCACGTAGGTTTTCCTCACTTCTGTATCTTGCATTTGGCGTGCCTTGTTTTGTGTTTAGTAAACCTGAGGTTAATTTGCAAGTCTGATTTGTGGAGTCAGGGATTTCTAAAGAGATCCCATTGTTAAGAGCTTAACTTCAGGAAACACATTCCCCCCCCCCACATGCTGTCTAATTTGAACTTGTTAATGAACAGGTCCTGCAATGGGATTGCAATGCTTATCCACAGGAAGCCATGATATTTGATATCCATTTTGCTGCCATATCTGGTCTCTTTCCAGACTTGATGGTGCATCGCACCTCTTCTCTGTTATTCGACAGTTTGCCAAGACAGTATTTCACCCAAATGAAACACATCAAATCTGAGCCCAGATGAACTTGCACTCCTTTGAGGAGCAAACCTGAAATAAATAAATCAACAACTGCAGGCCGGCTGCAGCAGCCACACAAAAACAAAACAGAAAAGACCACAATCTTGGTCTCTCCAGCCAGGAATTTCTGATGTTTCCTAGCACTCAGAGAATATTTAAATGAGAAATGAGCTCAGACAGTCCAGAGGCAGGAATGGCATGAAGGCCAAATGAGTTTATTAACAGCTGTAATCAATGCAACGACAACAGCTGCGCACAAGGGGGTTGTGGTCATCTCACACCCTTAATTCCTTTCTCTCCTATCAGCCGTATTAACAAACCGACGGTGTCTGTCTCTGGGTAGTCAGCAAAAAAAATGTCTTTTTTTCCCAAGTACCCATTAAGAAAGCCTGTCTTAAAAGCAGTAAAATGAGACGGCGACAGATCTGTTCTCCAGAGGTCTCAGAGAGAGCCCAAGTTAACCACGCTATTTTATTAAGTTTTGGCTGCTAATGGGCTGAAAGCTCTCGCCTGCGTGTTGAGCCTGCGGAGAGAGGACAGAGGAGTGTGTTCTAGCCTGGGCAAATGAGACCTTTATTAGGGACGAGGCAGAGTTTTCAATATTTTACAGGAGAAAAAGAGTAGGATGCTCATAACAGCCTTATTATCATACTGAGGATTACCGACTGAACTCTCCTCCAGTCTCCCAATTGCACCTTAGGGAGATTGTATTCTGTGCGCTGGCTTCGCAGAGCCTGCGTTTGTGTTCCCTCTGCTGATCCAAAAGCCGAGAGAGTGTTTTTTTTTTCTTCTGGTTTTATTATACACTAGGAGACTGGAATTATCCTGCACAAGACTGTCAATGTTTCAAAAGGGAGGGGAGAGAAAGACTTCAACAAGTACATAATGTCACAGGCACTAGAAGCTGAAGAGGGATGAGCAGCTGGCATGCCTGGGTACTTGAAGAGGACTTATGGGTTGGCAGGGCTAGTCCCCATATCTGCCTCCCCCCCACACACATACACACTTGGGAGTCTCTGTCTGGCTTCATGGGACCCCTTCAACTATTACAAATGCTATTCCTACTTCTCATCACCTCACTTAGGGAGTCCTGCATCCAGATCCAGGCAGCACAGTGGAAGAAGGATATTAACAAGCTGGAGCATAGCCAGAGGAGGTCAACCAGGGTGACAGAAGGCCTGGAGGTCAACCCCTGTGAGGAACAGTTGGGTACATAGAGTGGACAGGGTAGCCTTCTTGAGATCCCCAAAGGGCCGACACATGGACGATCAGGTAAGTTTTGTTGCTGCTGCTCAAGAGGGCAGAATGTGAAGTTGTAGGTCCTAATTACCCCCCAAAAAGTGATTTGGAATAGATGTGAGAATTTTCCGATAGCAAAAGCTGCTCAGCAACGTAAGAGAGAACCCTAGAGAAGGTGGTGCCATCGCTTTCACTGGGTGGTGTTCAAATAAGGGGTTCAACAGTCATGTGTACAGGAAATTTTAATTCTGGACAAGATGTGGGTAACCCTTGGAGTCCCATGCTAGGAATCTCTGTTTTCATTCACACCACCATGAAGAGAAAGTTTTTCCTTTCATCAAAAGGGTGGTGAAAAGGGCTGGCAGGGGCTGCCATTTATATTCCTAATGCTCACCAGGAGATTTCCTCTTGAGATTTCTGTGCTCTCTACATCTTGGTACCCTGGCTCCATTGCAACCTTCCTTACAACAGCACTGACCCTATCCACCAAAAAAAAGCCCAAAGTCAACAGGATCTTTCAGGGTATAATGGAGAGGTTTCAGGAATAAATCCACATGGATGCAGACAGACAGACAGACATGCAGGCAGACAGACACACACACACCATGACTGAGATGGGAGCTGAGATTGGAAGACGATTTAATTCTTTCATTACTGGAATCCAATTTTCCTCCTGACGGGAGCGAAATGGAGAGAGGATAATAAGCCGCTCGCCGGGTGCAGCCGCGATCTGTGCTTAGAGCCATTAATGGGGACAGCTTCATTAACAAGCAGGATTGCAATGAAAGGGCAAAACAGGAAGGGGAGGCTGTTCCTTCCCAATGAACTCCTGAAAGTGTCTTGGAGCAGCAAAAGGGAAGACAGAGAGAGAGAGAGAGAGAGAATGAGGGAGAGAGAGTTTGGGGTTTGTTTGGCTGCTTCTCCAGCGATAACCTGCCCTGACTATGTGAGACTGTTGTTAACTAAAAGAGCCAAAGAAACGCGCAGTGAGTATACCCATTATTCCACTTTCTCCCTGGTGACCAAAAGCCACTTTAAATAAAACAGAGTAATGTGACACCTTGTAGACCCATTAGTTAGATTTGCCATAGACTTTCATGGACTGCAGCTGAACGAAGCAAAAGCCCAATGAAATCGGATAGCGATTGTGCAACACTGGGTCCATTTCAAAACACTTCTTTTCATTTAAATACGCATTTCTTTGACATTCTTAAACACAAACTCTGTTCAAATATCTGTGCAGTGCAAAAGCTAACAGCTAAATGAGTGCTCACGTGAATCCCTGAGGTCCTTCTGGGCTGGATCTCTCTGGGAGAGAGCTCTCAGGCCACCTTCAGCCCATGTCCTTTTGTTCGTGGCTCCTTCTGAAATGCACATTTTTACAGTTAGGAAGGCAGGTTAAGTACATGGCTTTTAAATTCAGTCCTCACCAACCGGAGTGTGCCTTTACATGGAATAGAAGTTAATCGTTTTCAGGAATGCTGAAGTGGTGGAAACAAACTAACAGACCAATGGGGGTATGTCTAGAAAGCCACCCTTAAGGGTTTATGGTTGCTGAGTGGGCCCATTTGCTGGTTACCAGCTCAGCAGCTCTAGCTTTTAACTGCTCGTACCTGTGAGTGCAGAGAGAGGGGGAGTGAGGGAGATGCTGATGATGTTGCAGAAATAGAACTGTTGAAAAGAACCCTCGCAAGTCATGACGACGGAGCACCACAACGCGCCGGGCTAGAAATGGCATGAATCGTTTGGGCAGGCACCCACCAGCTCTGTCCTCCATCCCTTCCTTCAACACCTGTCTTTTGGGCACATCCAGCTCATACAAGCACACTGCGCATACACCTCTGCACCAGTGAAGATTCATGGCTCCTGTGTCAGTGGTGAGGTCGATCCACTCTGGGTTTTGGTCTGCCTTCTAATGGATTTGTCTGAAGTGCTAAATCTATCTGGAGGTACGGGGCTCAGATCCTCCTGAAGACCTCCTATGGGAAAAGTTTTTGAGCAGAGGTTGGAGGGGACTCACGGTCCCACTGACATCGGAGCCACATGCACTGCTTTACACCAAGCCAAAATGTGCTGTTTATTTTCCTATCATTTAACAGTAGATTCACTTCTAGAGTTCATCAACTAGGATCAAACTGAGCGCTGACTGACACACATTCACTATACCAGTCGCTCAGATGTCTCGATTTCCTCAAATGTCTTGCATTCACAAAAAACAGAGGTAAACACCTTGAAAACAGACTGAGATCTTCTCCGTTTTGAAAGCTTCTCCGCTTTGGAACTTTTGCAGCTGTGAAACCAGCTGGGGAGATGGGGATGATAAAGGTAGGCTTCTCTCTCTCCCCCTTAGCCCAGCCTCTTGTGGTGTCACCATGTTGCTGCAGAAACGTCTCTGCTCGCTGTGCGTTCTGAAAAATCACAGTGTTTCATCTTTCAAGGCTGAAGTGACTTCTCCATTTGCGTCTGTCGTTGCCTCCGGCTGATGAAACAAGAAGAGTATGGATGAGCCTTGTCTTGATGTATCCAGTCCTTGTAAGCTCCTTAAAACAACTGTTCTCATGGATCCCGCAAGTGAATGTAATCCAGAGACATGGTGGAAATCTCCCTCCCAACCCCAGCTTTTTCCTGGTGATCTTCTCTTTCCCCATTTCGAGTTCATATCAAAGGGAGATGCAGATTCACAGATCTGTGGCATCTGGCAGTGCCTTTGGAATCATTTAATACAGCCCACTGCTGAAGCAAGCAATTCACACCTAATGCACCCTTTAAGTGCTGTCCATGGGGATACTTTCATTAAGAAGGTGGATTTCAATAACTGGGGAAACAGGAAGAAAAAATAGGTTGCTTTGGATGTCTCAGTTCCAGATTTCCTGCAGTGGACTAGATGACCCTTGAGGTCCCTTCCAACTCTATAATTCCATATTTTTATGTTTCTGTGAAAACAAGCCAGGGAGAAGAGAGATGCTGAGGCAGATCATGTTTCATGTTTCAACGGTGACTTGGTGGGCAGCTGGTAACTCCCGTGTTGTGGGAGAATCTGACCTGGGTTTCAGTGTAAAATTTAAAGGAGCAATCCAAGGCATGACACCTATTTTGCGCCAAGGATCTGTCATCTCAAATCACTCCTATAATGTTTGGATTAAAACTTTGAACAGTTTTGCATCCCTCCGCCGCTGCCGCTCATGACACCACCAAAGTCACCACCTGCTCCCACTCCAGCAAAGGTGGAGGTGGACCATCCCTCTAAGAATGCTAAGCCATTGTCTCCCCAAAATTCTTTAAAGGTTAGGTGTGGGGCCCTTCCTTTCTCCTCTTCCCTTGGGTGCCTCCTGAATTTCATATTCTTTTTTATTTCTTAGGCAGGGAATTAAATACAGTACAGAGGCCCATGTAAATAATTCAGGAACCTCATTACACTGCTGTTCTTTGCCACTTGGGTCTCTTTTCTTGGGGAGGTGAACAGTCCATTGCCTTTCCAAAAAGCATCTCTCTGCAAACACCCTTGATTTAGCTGGTGCTCAAAAGGTACTTCCACTTTGAGAGGGAGAGCTGGGGAAACAATCTTTGCCCTATGATTTCTCCTTAGCGGAAAGAACTAAATTGGAGAGAGAGAGAGAGAGAGAGAGAGAGAGAGAGAGAGACTAATTCAAATGAGGTTCTAGCTTTGGGCTCACGTAAAAAGGATATAAATCTTCTTGTTTCAGGACAAGTGATTCTTTTCTTTTCTCTTTTTCTTTTTTGGTTTATTTTTTTAATTTTATTTTCTCCATCTTGAAGAACTGGCTATTTAATGTAATAATTTCTTTTTTATATATATTTATTTGTTGTCTCATGTGTTTTTAAACTGCCTAGATTGGTTGCAGGACCAGATAGGTGGGATATAAATAGAATGAATGAATGAATGAATGAATGAATGAATGAATGAATGAATGAATGAATGAATGAATAAATAAATAAATAAATAAATAAACAAACAAACAAACAAATAAATAAATAAATAAATAAATAAATAAATAAATAAATAAATAAAGGCACTGAGAATGGGAAGGAAGTGCAAAATTATTCCCCTCGCCCCACCCGGCTTCCACAAAGACAAGGTATTTTGTGATGGGGGAAAAAAAGAACACAACCTCTGCAGCAACTGAACAAAATGGAATGCACGCAGTACAAAACAATAAAGGCAGTGGCTTTGTTGGGCTTTTAAGGACGAGAAGGATCAGAAAAATTGTGCAGACCATTAATGCTGGGAAACTTTGGTAGCGAATAACACGGTGCAAAACGATGGGGGGGGGTTGCTGTTTTGTTGCATGGACCTTTTGGAACTAAAGGCATTGGTGTGGCCCTGTCTGCTGTGATGTTGGTGTGCTTTGCTTTTCAATGAGAAAAGGCACTAGTTTTGTACAGAGACAGTTTGTGCAAATCAGGGAGACACGAGGAGGGGAAAATATTTTCCTTCTCTTGCTCTCCTTCTCTTGTTCTTGCCTGTAGTTGAGGAATCTCATGGGGCTTGAAAAATCCCCACTCAAAGTGTCTCATCAACTCAAACGTCCAAGAATTTAGCAGGTCTTGTTCACACTGCTATTGTGGAGGCGGTGGTGTCCACTAAAGCAGAGGAATAGTGTTTGGATCCAGAAAGGCAGACCCATTCCTTGGTGGGAAGGGTGTGATTCTTGCTTACAGTTTGCTGACATTTATTAACAACGCAAGTGTTATTAACAGTGAGAGAGGGCAGCACTGAATGCTCAAGTTCAGCAGTTGCATGTAGCACTAAGAGTTGACATCAGAGATGGGAAATTGCATGTAGCAAAGAACAGCAACAGCTACAGAATTTCCTGTTGGCTACGGTGTTATTAGTATTGTTACTTTTCAAAACCTAGCCATGTTGCAGTTTGAGAATAGTGAGTAATGTTTACTTCCTATTTTAGAAAAATATTATCTGTTAGTAATTTATTCCCATTTGGCACCTTTAAAAAAGATATTTAAGTGATTCTTTAAAAGAAAATGTATTTTTTTAAAAAATAATAATTAAATTAAAAGGCCTAAAAGGAACTCATTATTTTACTTAAGATGAGAAAAGAAATACAAGAAGGAGAAGAAGCTAGGAGACTGGTCGAGATGTAACACACTATCTTTTTTACAGCTACCACCCTCAATGCAGAGATGATATAATAATCATAATCTTTGCAGAGCTGGAAGGGACCCTATGGATCATCAAATCCAGCCCTTTTCAAGGAAGCACCGTGGGGAATCAAACTCCCAACCTGGGGAAATTTGGATGATGTATATTTTATAAATACCACCAAACATTACAGGCCTTTCTCTGTTGACTCCCCTCACCTGTTTTCTGAGGCCAGTCTGACAAAGACACCTACTTTATGGCTTGCGGCATGCTTCAGTGGTTTATGATATGAGATTCATGAAGCCTTAATGCTACAGCCTTCATTAGATTAAAAAAACCACACACCCAGAATAAAAAAAATATATGCCAAGTAATAGGAGGCAAAGTTTGGAACTGTTATAGATAGCAGGCTCCATGGGTCTTGGTGCCTGGGAAAGAAGCAAATGAATGTCACTGCAGAGTGCATTTTATTTTCTGTTTGGAAAGAGTGAAATGAAGCAATGCATATGGTTTGCTCAAGGGGATGGCAGATTTAAAGCCTCAACTGCAAATATATTTTGTGATGTGTGAAAATCATCTCATCTGATTTGTGTCCACATGTTTGCCACACAGTCCAGAACTGACGCACCTTGAGCCAATTTGGAAGTGGCCTGAACTGCTTTGTTCTTGGGTTTATGGAGGGATTTCTCTGTGTTTGTAAGCTTTCTGGATCAGGAGGAAAAAATACCATAAGGGTGGAAGATAAAGGGCTATAAATAGAATGGAAAATTTTATGCAGCAGCATCAATTTGGGGGATGTGGTAGACCTTCTATATATTCCTTCCTCCCTTCCTCCCTGGAGCCATGAACTCTACTGCTTGCCAAACTCCCATCTTCCACGAATGTACCCAATAATAAATACTAAAAATGTAAGTTGAAAATGATGAAGATGGGAGTTTGATTCCCCCATTGGGTCTCCTGGACAGGGGCTGGACTCAATGGTAGGGTCCCTTCCAGCTCTATAGTTCTGAGATTATAGGCCTACTCCCACATTTACACAGTTCTACAGAGAAAGACCCTGTGCATGTATCTTTAAAAAAATAAAAAGCAAGAAAATTGAAGACTACAGCCAGGACTAAGAAGTAGTGTACCAGCCTCACCTTACCTTGGTTGGATGCAAAACAGCTGTTTGTTCGGGTGGATGAGGAACATGTGGAGTCTGATGAGGCTGAACGGAGCCCTCCCCTGATCATAGCACTTGTAACATCTGAGAGAGGTTTTGACCTTCACTGGCACTTCAGCAACCCATCTTCTGCTGCTCTGGCTCTTCCTTCTTTTGCAAAAGCAACAGGCACCAAGTATTTTTGTTGACATTTCAGCATTTTTAATCTCCCAAACACTGGCTCCAAGTTTGATTGGAGGCTTCCTAACCAACCTGAGCAAGACTGGGGGCTTCCTGGGTGACCCTGTCTCTGCCTCGGCAATGTAGAAATAGCCCTCTTTCACTTCATGGTGACCATTCTTCCCAAAGATGATGCACACTCCTGCTTAGAATCTATAACAAGAGAGTGCAGACTCTGGATATTACAACTCCCATTATCCCTAGTTGTAGCCACTGCCTGTGGTTCTTGGAGATGACAGGGGTTGAAATTCTAATGTACATGGACCCAGAATATGACAACTTGACTGAAATGTTAAAATAAATAAAATAAAATAGCATACCAATTAACAGGAGCCCGAGATGTTGGTTGTGTCCTTGGAAGCCAGTTATGAAATGGGCAGCCAGCACTGGAGATCGCTGCCTGGACTATGTGCAAAGCTCTGAGAGAAGTCTCCCAAAGAGGGCAAATGATCTTTTCAAAGAGTAAATGAATCTGTTACACACAAAGTTGGTACAGAAGGAATACATTTCTCAGGAGGGCAACTGTATTCTAGTCCATTGTGGGTAATTGGATTTGGATTAGGCATCCTTCGGTCTCGAGAGACTATAGTAACGTGCTCTGAGTAGAGGACTTATTTTATTTATTTATTTATTTATTTATTTATTTTATTTATTTATTTATTTATTTATTTATTTATTTATTTATTTATTTAATTTATATGCCACCCACACTACCCAAAGGTCTCTGGGCAGCTTACAACAGCATGGTGTGGACTTGGAACAGCATGGTGTGGCTGAGAAAGCCAATTTGAGAGTGACCATCCCTTCCATACTGAAGACAACAGGTAATTAAGATCAGCGTAAAAAGTAGATAGACCTTAGAAAAAAAGAGATGTTTTCCTTTTAAGGCAACTTTTGAGTTCTACAATCAACATTCAGAGACAATATGAACAGAATGGCACAGGGTATCCCTAATTTCCAAGGGGTGATCTTTCGAAGGATTGCTGACATCCACTATAAAGACCTTTATCTGTGTCACTGCCAACCCTTAATGACCACTGATGGCCTATCGCCTTGAGGGACCTTCTCCATTCTTGTTGGATTTCGCATTCCTCTCCTCCTCAAGTGTGTAAGAATGTCTGCCTGCTAAAGTTACACTCCATGCAGCTGCAAAAGCAGGCAATGGTCCACAAAAGCTTATGCTAAATAAAAACTGCTAGCCTTAAAAATGCCACAATACTCTTGGCCATTTCCTAAATATGCCTGTGCTAGAGATTAATGCAAAGGCACTGTGCCTGTTGCCTTTTTATTTTCAGTTCCTTTATGTGCCCTGACCGAGTGATCGTTTTTGAAGCTCTTTGCAGTCAGCAAAGGCTTACCCCCTGCAAAGTTGGCTTGCAATCCTCACACTTCCTTAACCCCGTTCCTTCCCCACATTTACATCTTGTGCCACCAGCAAATTCCGATTGTCAGTGAAAACGATTGTCAGTGAAAACGGAAAAGCAGGGCGTCATCTACCTTTGGTGATTGGTAGCCTGTGGGGGTCAGTGATTCATCTCCTGCTCGCTCGTAATCCTTAAGAAATATTTTGAGAAAATGTAATGAAAATTATTCAGCTAATCTACTTTAATAACCCATGCAAGGAAGGCCTTTGCCTATGCTGGCCAGTCTAATAATTTTGACAAAATATTAGCTGTCGCTTTCAATCAGTTTCGGAAAGACCAGCACATGCATTAATGAAGGCTGCTAATTCATCAGGCTAATCCACCATAAAGACAGAGTGTCTCATGAGTTTGACTGTTAATCTTTTTCCACTGCTATGAACTTCTTTGCTGGGAAGAAAAATGGAAGGTGCCCATCTCCCTGACTAACCAAAGGTTTCCTTACTCCGAGCAAAGACCATTTCTACCTGCACAGGTAACCAAACATCAGCCTGGTCCATGAAAAAGGCACTAATTTATGGACTCCAGCTAGTAGCTGTAGCTAGGATCATAGCTGCCATTCCATTGGATGTGTCCAGCGGGGAAGATACACTGGAATACCCTGAAACGCCATATGGGAGACAAACAGCTAAGCTAGATCCTGAAGAATTTGGACTTTTGGGCTTCCAGGAAGCTGAATCCCAAATGTGAATCAGAGACTAGACTGCTGTCCAGCCCACAGGATAAAAGCATGAGCCTGTACTGAACCTGTCAGGTGCAGAGAAATACTCCTTTGGAGGCCACCTCAAGGTTTTCCTTCCAAGGAGATCAGCAGGTCAAGTACCTGGAGCTAATCTCTGGGTAAGGCTTCAACAGCTCCACTATATTAACCTCAGTCTGGAAGTGGTAGTTCTGCTGGAGACAATGTCTCTTCCGGCTTCTGATTTTGTCTTCCATGAACCCTAAAGAATAATCTCAAAATTGCAGAGCTGGAAGGGACACTATGGATCATAGAATCCAGCCCGTCAAGAAGGGATAGCAGGGAATCAAACTCCCAACCTCTGGTTCCTTAGCCAGAGACCTAAACTACTGAGCTATCCAGCAGTTGCTGGTTCCATGGTTGTGCTTGACTGGAGTGGCTTGACTATGCTTCTTGCATTCTCCCTACTTGGTTTTGATGAATATTTGACTGACTTTGACTTTGGACTGGTTGTGCATTTTGGTTTGGGATTTTCTGTACCCAACCCTGTGGCAGGACTCTATATGCTAGACCTCTGCTTTGCCACCTGACCCTGTTCTGAACTGGGTCCATCTGTTCTATTTGTATACCAGCTTACCACAACCTTTTCCTTGGGGCTCCTCTGCCTGGGAAGAGGACAAGAGGAACTCTGCAAGTTGTCTTATATGAGGTCAGATCAATTATCTCTCTGCCCCATTACTGAGTCTGTTTTGATCAACAGCAATGATTTTCCAGGCTTTTGGGCAAGATTCCCTCCTGGCTCTACCTGAGAACACAGAAAAAGATGCAGAATTTCATGCAAAGCAGGGGCTGGGTCACCAAACGATGAATCCCAGGTGTATCTGTTGGGGACAAGAGATGAGATGTTGCTTTGTAAAAGTGTTTTAAGACCTCATCATAACTGATTTTGTTTCCATTTACTTTTTGGGCTCAGGACTATTAATTATCAGTTTCTGAATACATTAACTGGAATGGAATTATTGCTTGGTTTTTATACTTCTCCAGTCATAAAACGTCTATGCAAATCCATGCATTTGTAAAAGGAAGCTTGCAAAAATGGTGATGTGAAGAGAAACTAGCTGGAAAATGCAGCTGCATTTTTCCTGGTGGACAACCTACACCTGGAAACAGACAGTGGAGAAAACATCACCCTTGTTTTTCGTGAACCTGCTCAGCAGTTTTTCAAACCACTGGCCATGGCGTCCTTCTGGATCAACTGTGAAAAAAAAAGTGGGGCTCACTGTTTTGTCCTATAGGAGGAAGTTCTCTGGAATACTGAACAGAAGCTTAATCCAGACAAAATCAAGTTATGAGAGACGACTGATCTGGGAAGGTGTATTTCTCCTGTTTCAGATAAGGCTGCTTTCCCACTAAAAATACAGTATGTTCTACATGCAGATGGATGGATGGATGGATAAATAGATAACAGCTATGGGGCCCAGGAAGTCTCAGCTGTGCTCACATGGTCTTTAATTTGGTGCTAGGTTTTTCGCTCAGCATTTGACGCCTAGAGAGATCATGGCATAGTTTCTGGTCCTTCTGTTTGATGGTTAGCTTGTTTTCTCTGAGCTGTACAGTTGTTCAAAATGTTTTAATCTGTTTTAAAGTACTTGCATTATTCTAAATGCTTTTTACTGATCATGGATCTCTTGATCTAGGGCAGGCTGCAAATTCTTTAATAAAAAAAATAGAGAAATAGGAAAAGAAGCATCGCCTTGCTCTGGCTCATGTGCCAACTGCAGCTGTTTCATTTTCAACATTTGGAGAATCAGATTTTGTACTCAGAAGGAGGCGCCCAACAACAGTGGAAAATAATAGCAAAAGAATAGGCGTGGAATTCTCATGGGGGTTATATCTACCCCCAAAAGCTAGATACAACTAGCAATGTAAAGCTGAGATAAAAAATCAATGAGAAGAGGCTTAAGCATAAAAGAGATCAATCAGTGAAGGGAAGGTAAAACAAATAAGTCTTTAATTCTCGTTTAAAGCAACCAAAGCTGGACAGATGAAGATGTATGGAAATGGGGTTCCATAGGTGAGAGGGGAGAGAGCTCTTTGGTGGAAATGTCCAACTCTACTTTAGGGTAACTTTTTTTTCTAAGTTCCCCCAAAAGTTCAGTTTGCCATTTTCACCTATGACTGTCTAAGACTGAGCTGTAGCCCCAACTTTTCTGGAAGAAGCTGATCTTGCTGCAATTCTATATCTCATGATTATTTCCAATCTGGACTACAGTAGCGTGCTTCACCTGTGTCTGCCCTGCAAAAAAAAAAAATGCAGAAACATCGAGTGGTACAAAATATAGTCAGCAAGTTTGTAGATGGGAGCTTGCACCTTATTAACATCATATTATCCCAGTATTAAACCTACAGCCTTCACTATCTTTCGGTATTTCTGGTTCTCACATTTAAAGCAGTGATATCTGGTGAGAATCTGGACTACTACAATAGAGTCTGGAAGTAACTTGTTCATCTTTCCGGCAGTCCAGGTATCCGCAAAGCTCTCCTCCAGCACCAAGTCTCAAATTAATACATTTTTTCCCATAAGCTTTCTTAACCGTCCAACTTTCAGACCGATACATAGTAATCGGAAATACAAGAGTGTTGATGATCTTGGTCTTGAGTGACACATCCTTATATTTCATTCTTTTCTTCTAATTCTTTCACTGCTGCCCTTCCAAGTCAGTTTTCTGATTTTTCAGGGGCAGTCTCCATTTGGGTTGATGAATGAACCAAGGTGGACAAAATCTTAAAAGTATTTCAGTTTCTTCATTGTCAACGTCATAGTCACGTAGTTCTTCTGTAGTCATTTCTTCTTCCTAACTTTCAACTGCAGTCCTGGTTTGGCACTTTCTTTTAATTTCACTACAAGTCATTTTGCATCATTGCTGCTTTCTGCCGGTAAGATGGTGTCATCTACATATCTGAGCTTAACGAGTAGTTACACAGTTGATTTTTATATGGCCTGTGCAAATAAAAATTTAACAAGTACTGATTATGTCGCTATATCCAGCTTCTTTGTAACTAAAAGCAACTCTGAGCAGCACATCTTTTGGTATGGCAGACTAATGACTTTTGAGTTGCTGTTTGGATTTTGAGGTTGGAGACACTTCATTCTGGTTGCTTTATTTTTCTCCTGTTTTTTTTTTTTATGAGATATGCTCTCAGGGCCTGACTGAAAAGGAAGAAATGGGTGTGTCTATGTGTCAAGTGCAAATGGGTTATGATAATGACCCTAATCAAGGATAACCCAAGGAAAACCTACTCATTACATGAAATCCTGAGAAACAGCATGAGAATTTAAATTTGCAGGGAAGTAGCAGCACTGAAAAAACTAGGATGATGCTTCAATTAAGAAATGTTGGCTGCATAATGATGGCTTTGGGTCAGAACCAATCATGCCCCATTAAAGGGGGAGAAGGAGGAAATGTTGAAAAGCATCTGTTCTTTTGATCTTGGTGCTTTCAACCCGGGACAGAATATTACAGGGTGCGCAGGGGGAGAAAAGAGGAATGACAGCCCAAAGGTTTCGTAGCTTTCAGAAGAAATCTTCCAAGACCTGTTTTGAGTTTGGCGAGATTCCTTTTCTCACATTGTTATGATTCTCTTTAATCACTCTACTGTGCTCCAGGATTAATTGGAATGAGCAGCAAAGCATTGCAAAAGATGATTAAAAAACAAAACATATCACTCTCGATCAAATTCTCAGAATATAGTAGTTTGCGATTTCTTTTGCCATGAAAAAAGAACAGTTTAAAAAAACACACACACACAAACACCCTACAATCCATAACAGTATTCAGAGGAGACAGAAATAAGGATGCATTGGCAAAACAGAATTGGTAAAACTTGAAAACAGAGGGGTTCCCCACCCCTGGTTCTGCTATTTGACTATTGCCACACCTGGACATTGATAACTGAATGTGTCAGCTAACTGGAGTTCCAAAAAGTTACTTTCTTGGAACCACACTCCTTGGTTTGGGATGTTATTTTCCCCAAGCTTGAGAACAGACACCAGTGCATTCCAAATAAAGCTGGAATGCTAAATCAGTAAGTAATGTTTAGTTAATTTAGATAGTACATTTTTAATATTTGCATCGCAAGTGGATTTTATTCACTCATAATAAACCAAATTCAGGTTTACCATTAAAATCCAGTTTGTGCTCCTACACTCAAGCAGGACTGAAAGCTAGGCATAAGCCTTTTTCTTTATAAGCTGATTTTTCCACTACGGTAGGTATGTTGCATTGTGACCTTTGAGAATGCAGAACCAAATATGAGTTTATTCTTGTTTCCAAAACTGGTTTATTCCAGGTTACCTGTTGGGGCCCTAATGTAGCTTCAAGATCAGAACTAGGCTAATTAAAACTGAGTTTCTATAGGCATTTTTCTAAAACTGAGCTCCTCAGTTGAAAGGGGAGACATAAACGCTCTTCATGCTATAAGAGAAAGATCTGCAACACCCATTTTCTTGCTGGCTAGGACAGCAAGGAATCACCTCAATACAGTTCTCACAGGAAATCAAAGGATGTTTCATACACAGATTTGTCCCTTTGCACCAAACTCTCCAAATTTTGTGTAAAACTGCACAGTATTTCTAACTGCCCCGAATGAGAATGACGGAAGCTTTACTGAAGAATTTGGAATGAGAGATGGACTGCCTAGGGCTCTCTGAAGAATTCTGAGCTTGCTTTTCTTCTCTCTGTGTTTTGCTACTCAAGAGGAGAGGGCACTACAGACATTTTACACAGAGAGAGGGAAGGAGGGCTCTTCGTCTTTTTTCTTCACTAGAAGCAAAAAAACCCCAAAAACTCAGGGGGCTTAAGTTCCTCCTCGATGTATCACAATAGCATGAATCAAAGAGGAGGAGGAATTTGCCAGCATTCTTTTTATTCTTAGTTATAAGGATCCTGTCCAGAAGCCTCACCCACCCACTTGGGCTAAGTTCCCTGCAAGCAATATTCATTATGGCCTTGTAATACTATGAGCTGGTGCTTAATAAATTGAGTCAGCTTATTTTGTGTGGGAACACAGGCAATTTTCATGTCCCAAGTTTAAACAACACACTTAACGAGCCTCATTCTTTTGACAACTTTATGAGAAGCCAGCTGTCTTGGTCTACATGCATAAGGGATTTTGGCTAGTTTTGGTTCCTGGGTTCTCTGCATGTCTCAAAAGCTACCTTGTAGTATATCAATTCCATCTAGCACAAGAATGTCTGCTCTGATTTAAAGTCGATTTCTAGAGTTTCAGATTGAGAAACTCCAGACAGTAGCTCTTAATGCATCATAGTCATATAGCACTTGGAGAAATCTACAGCTATAGCATCCTAGAGAGATGGACATGAAGCCTCCACCTAAAACCTCCAATGAAGGAGAGTCCACCATTTTCTGAGGAAGGCTGTTTCAGCATCAAACACCATTCTCTATTAGCAAGTTCTTCCTAATATTTCATTGAGATTTCTTTTCCTTCCACTTGAACCCACTAGTTCAGATCCTAATACCTGGAGTAATAAGAAACTCATTTGCTTCATTTTCAGTAAGACATGTCCAGTATTTGAAGGTGCCTGTTTTATTAACTCTTAATAGCCTTTTTCTATAAGTAAAACATACACAAATTGCTCAATTGTTCCTAAAAGGACATGGTTTCCAGGCCACACTCTTCATGATCCTCTTCTGGGCATGTTCCATCTTGTGCATAGAACTGTGGAGTTCAAAGGGGGTTATAAGATCATGAGGTCCAGCACTCCAGTTCAATGCAGGAATTCAAATAAAAGTATATCTGGTGAATAATTAACCAATTTTGTCTTGAATGCCTCCAGCATGGGTGTACTCAGCACGTCCCAAGGTAATTGGTTCCACTGTTGTGCTAACAGTTACAATGTTTTCCTTATATTTTGCCTAAATCTAGTTTCCTGGAACTTGAGCCCATTATTATATGTATTGCCTGCAACCCACAATGATCGAGAACAGATCCTGTCCGATTTTCAAGTATTTCTAAAATGCTATCCTCTCTCCCCTCAGTCTTCTTTTCTCAAGGCTAAACATGCCCAGTTATTTCAATCTTTCCTCACAGGGCTGGGTTTCCAGTCCCCTGATCGCTCTTATTGCCCTCATTTGAATTTGTTCTAGTTTGTTTGGCATCCTTCTTAAACCGTAGTGTCCAGTACTGGAGACACGACTCAAGAGAAGGCCTAACCAGTGGCCAATGGGGGGAACTAGTACTTCACTGGATTTGTAGATTTTGCTTCTGCTAATGGAGTCTTCTGTTAATTGGCCTTCTCAGCCACACTAGATGCTGTTCCATGGCCTCTATTCAGAGCACATTACCATAGTCTCTTGACTATGAAGGATGCCTATAATGGGGTCTAAAATAGCATTTGCCCTTTTTTGCAGCCACATCACACTGTTGGCTCACAGTCAGCTTGTGGCTTTTAAGTCCAAGATACTTCTTTTTCATAGTATTACTGAACCAAGTATCCCAAACTTATAACTGTGTATTTGGAGTTTTCCACCAGATGCCCAGTTTGCATCTCCCTCCCCCTTCTAATTCAATTTAAAGCCCTCCTGATGAAGTTCTTCATTCTGTGGCCAAACATATTCTTCCCAGTTCTTGTGAATTGCAACCCATCACTCGCCAGCAGTCCATCTTCCTGGAAGTTCATCCATGGTCCCAAAATCCAAATCCTTCACATCAGCACCACCTTTGTAGCCAAGTTGTTCACCTGGAGTATTTTTCTTTCTCTCTCTTGTCCTCTTCTGAGTACAGGCAGGATGGATGAGAAGACTCTCTGGGCCCCAAAGTCCTTGAATTTCCTTCCCAGAGCTTCAGAGTTTAATGTGATTTCTTCGTAGTTCCTATTGGCTGTGTCATTTGTTCCTACATGGATGAAAAGAAAAGGATATGCATTTGTGTGTTTCATGACTGACAGCAATCCTTCCATCACATCCCTAATCCATCCTCCAGGGAGACAGCATATTTGGCGAGTCCATGGATCCTCCCGGCATGTTTCATTCTCACACAGTATGGAGCTTCCTACTACAGCTACACTTTTCTTTCTCTTTTTGTAGGGTGTTGGCTTAATGACTCTTCTTGTCTTAAGCTTCAGCCTCTCTCACGTCCTCCTGTGGTGTCTCCTGCCTATCTTTCTTGCATGCTGTCTGCCAGACGGCACTTTCAAGAATCTGAAAGTGCTTTGAAATCCATGGTATTGTAATTGAAACACCATCCATTTCACCGTTTTTGTTTCTTGTATGGGTTGTCCAGAATGTCATCTATCTTTTTGTGGAATAAACCCTCTCCGTCAAACAGTAAGTTCTCAATTCCTGATCTTTAACCCTCAAGAGATTCCAGCAGAACATAACTATGCATGTGCCAAAAGGCTATGTGTCCTTCTCTCCACCCCCAGGTTCTCTCTGACCTTTTTTTGTGAAGCCACATTGGTCTTTTTTGATGTCTTTCACCTTTTCTTCTTGCAGTTGTGCCTCTAGAATTTCTCTTTTTAGAAACTCCCACTCATCTTGGACACCTTTTCCACTTAGGATCTCCTGCCATGGGACATTATGTCCCCCCGGAGTTCTTCTTGCTGTTACTTATTTCACCTTGTCATCTCTATTGCTTAGGATCAAGTCCAGGATAGCTATTCCTCTAGCTTCCTCCTCCACTTTTTGTAGGAGAAAATTATCAGCAACACAAGCCATGAATTTTTTGGAGAAGGTCCCTATTTGGCAGAATTAATCTCTCAACAGATATCAAGATAACTGAAATCTTCCACTGCCACTATGCTGAGTCCCTTTGAAACTCATGACATTTGTTTTTCAAAGGTTTCATCTTCTTCTTGATTGGCTGATTTGTGGTAGACTCCAACTGCCATATTTCTTTTGTTTTCCACCCCAGATATATTAATCCAGATGCTCTCGATGGGACAACCAAGCTCATCTTCAGTTATCCCAATCAAGTCATTTTTACTCTCCTGAACTAAATTTTCCAGTTCTTCCTGTTTCCCATATTCCTGGGATTTGTATATAGTCATGAAAGGTGGTGTGATTTGTGGCCTGCTTTCCTTCCTACATTTTTATGAAGATTATTGCACTTCATTAGAAGTGCTCAGTCTGTACATAAACATTCATTTATTTTTTACCATTGATCTTTCATTTCTCTCCCCTTCCAGTTCAGTTTAAAGCCCTTGTGATGAAGTTCTTCATGCTGTAAGCAAATATTTTTCCCAGTTCTTGTGAGATGCAACCCATCATTTGCCAGCAGCCCAACTTCCAGAAGGCTTATCCCATGGTCTCAAAATCGAAATCCTTCACATTGGCACTACCTTTATCTATTTGCAGTGTTTTTATTTCCCTTTTTAAATTCCTCTTCTGAATACAAGTAGGATGGATGAGAAGTCTTCAACTTCTTTTGTTTCTAACGGTGACCCTTTCCCATGGTGCTTCTTCCACTATGTTTGTTCTCTCCTCAGCCTTCTCCTCCTCTGCTTTGTCTTGCTATTCTTCTGCCTCTAGTGTTTCACTTAATGCTACTGTGGCTGAAGTTCTGTGTACTATTCGTCTTCTCTTATAGCCTTAAACCTGGCCACTCACTCCTCCAGTTCTTTCACTTTTTTTCCAACAGTGCAACCAGTTTGCACTTGATGCATGTGTACTCTGTGTTGTTCTCACTAATGGAGACAAACATTGCACACACCTTTCAGGTCACCATCACTGAAGTATCTCTTCCCTCCCTGTTATCTTTTTTTTTACTTTCCTATGTTTGTCTATGAGTGCCATTTCTTTTGTCTTGTCTTCCTTGAAGGCTGCTGGGAAAGTACACTTAATACTATACCCAGAAATCAAAACTTCTATTAGCCCCCCCTCCACCCCCCAGCAATGGTCTCCACTGTCGAACTCTTTTCTTTCTTTTTCTTTTTCTTTTTCTTTTCATTCATTCATTCATTCATTCATTCATTCATTCATTCATTCATTCATTCATTCATTCATTCATTCATTCATTCATTCATTCATTCATTCATTCATTCATTCATTCATTCTCTCCTTGTTCACCAGGCTCTGGTTAATGGCTTCCTGAGGTCTGTCTCATTCCTCTGTCGTGCTCTGTTAGCAGTCAGCAAATAGAAAGGTACTTTTATAAAAACTTGGATTGCTTCACGAAGCAAACATTCCAATTTTGGAAACCACTCCAGAATTTTACACTGAACTAGACAGATATTTGTCGGAATAATTTGTCCCATAATTATTAGTGTGTGTGTGATGTTCCAAGGAAATTCTTCTTCTTCTTAAGTTGGAATGGCAATGATTAATGGGAGAAACTGCCATCTCCATCACACTCATGCCAGAAGTACTTCAGAACTGAAAAGTTTCCTTCTTTTTTCTCCCCCTTTTCAAAGAAAGAGCTTTTATGGCAATCCTCAGAAAACTCTTCACTTTTCTGAAACCGCTTTAAAAAACTGGAGTGGGGATTGCAACTTGGTTGTCGGGAGATTATTAGGTAAGAGAAATACTCTTAACTGCAGTGTCCAATTTCACTCCAGTAAGTACGTCCACTGAAGGGAAAGGAGGGGGCAGATACATATAAAAGCTACAGGGAGACCCCTGAGGATTTCTCTTACTTGATAAAGCCGTACAAAGGTCTGTTCCCCCCCCCCCCCATACTATTATGCTTGTGTCCTTTGGAAGGGTTGGAGGAATCAAGAAAAACATTTGGGGATGGAAGAGTTGATTCCGTGATCTTCATTTTTCCAGATGTGATCTTTCCTTCTCAACTCTGCTGACCAGGTAGAATAAGAGGATGAACCTGGGAGAAGCATTTATTTAAAGGAGGACAGTCCTGTTTGAAGGTGTCATCCCTACCAAGGGCTCTCTCTTATGTACCAAGCACCCTAATACAAATCAGTGCCTCTTTCATCTTCCTTCTTTGTTGGATCTCAGTGGCCATCCTATTCCCGAGTCTTGCTCTTGGGTTTCCTGAACTTATTTACGCCTACCAAGTGTCATGTGCCACACTGGGTTCAAATATAGTTAGTGCGGGGGGGGGGGAGTTTAGCTCTGACTTAACCTTTCTGCACCTGTGGCTGAAAAGACTGCTCTGACAAACGGCTGAGAGCACCCAACATCACCTGACAGTTTGTCACTGACCTTGAGAAAGGGCTTTTTAAAAGACCCCATTAATCCTACAATTTGTTTTTTTTGCCATTGATGAGGCTTAATATTGCGTGGGGAGGAGGAACAGCCCTAAAACCTTTTACTGGTTTAATCTGAATGATTTTTCTTGCTTCATTTTCTTTTCCCCTCTTTCCTTTCTGAACGAAATGAGCAGCTATTAACTAACAAAGGCTTCCTCATTTTCCAGTTTGTTGGTTTCTTCGCTACCTGGGCCGGGGGGTGCTGAGACGGCAATTCCATCCATCCCTGGGCCATTTCTGGCATAATTAGCCAATCCTGTTCTCTAAGATACTCCTGCCTCTGGCTTTCTTTGCTCAGTGAAGGGATTGCACTGCAGAGCTCATGGAGTTTTCATGCAATTAATTAAGCACTGTCCGCTCAAAGAAAAAGCCCGGCAAACTTTCCCCACCCTTCCTTAGAAGGCGCCCATTCTCTAGCAGAGGGCTAACTTGCAAAGGACCTTTTGAAATGGGGGTTTTGCAAAATGTAAGTACAGTTCTCTTCATCTTGACATGTAAGGGGTACCCATTCCATTTCTTACAGAAGTATATCTACAACCCTGTGCATTAGACATGGAGATAAAACTCTTGTTTGATAACTTAGTAGCTGGAACTATTCTAATTAAAGGCTATGACGGCCATGTACAAATATTTGAAGAGTTGCCCCACAAAGAGGGAGCCAGTTTGCTTTCTGTGGCTCCAGAGGGCAGGACTTCAATGAGTGGACCCAAATTAAAAGCACAAAGAACTCTTAGGAAGACCTCCCTGCCAAGAACAAGCTGTTCAGCAGTGGAACAAGTTACCTTATGATAAGCTCTTCCTATGCTGGAAAATGTTAAATGTTGGCAGCCATCTGTCTTGGATGCTTTAAGTGGTTAATTCTTACAGTGGTGAGGGTCCGACTATATGACTACTGGGGATCCCTCCCAAGTCTACAGCTCTGTGATTCCATCAAACACACTGGTTGAGAGAGAAGATGGGTGCCCAAGGTCACCGGGTGGTCTTCACAGTAGAGTAATGGATGCTGGGTCTCTCTATTCTATTAATACAAATTACTGTCAAATAAGCAGAAAAGTAGCCACATCAGACACAAGGAACTCACGAACATCATGGGACATCTTTGACTCATTTTGCTCCGTTCTGTCTGCAGTGAACGCAAGCTTTGGGACATAAATCTTCCCCTACCTTACCTGAAAAGAATGCCTGTGGGGGTGATCACGTTGTTTTCTAGGGAGGACAATCCTCGTTTTGAGCAAAATCCTCCTCTGAAAAGTTAGCCTCCATCTGATGAGCTCTTCGGTCCATGTCTGAATTAAAGATCATGAACCCTAAGGAGGAGGAAGTTGCCTCTCATCCACGGCGAGTAAGAACAGGACAGCAGAATCCACAGCAGCCAGCACAGAGCTCAGTTCTGTTTAAACTACTAAAAAATAAAGTTGGGTCATACAGTTACTTTTTGAGGCAATAGGCAACATTTTCTAGTTCCTTCAGGTACTTCTCAAAGGCACTGAAGGCCAGTTAAAGATTTTTGCCATCCTATTATCAATTATAAATGTATCATGTTTCACATTTTTGCAAATTATTTCAGAGTGCAGCATCCGGAGTGGCCACCAAAAGAGCATTTCCTTGCTCTTTTCCAGCCTGCTGATAACATGCTAATAACGCACAGGGAAACAATGACACAGATACGGGCAAACTGGCAAAACACAGGAATGAATAATGCAAAAAGTTCCTTTTTAAACATAATATCCAGTGTTCTGAGGCCATCTTCGAATGATCTGTTATGACTCTGACTTAAAGCTCTGAAAAAACACATGTCATTCATTTAGTTGTGAACATTATACCTAAGAATTAGATTGCATGGTCTCTCTCTCTCTCTCTCTCTCTCTCACTCTCTCTCTCACACACACACACACACACACACAAACACACACACACACACACATACACACACACACACACACACACAAAGTGGTCCATTCAGGGAAACTTTACAATTTATTTCCTTTTAAAAAAACCCTTAAAACTTAAACTAACCCAACTTCTATGGAGAAAAATAAGGTCAAACCCCAAATCTGCAAACACGCTCCCCATAATTGTTTCAAGAAGTCTTAAAGCCTCCACAACCTTCTCCACAACGAATGACATGGTCTTGAGAGAAGCCTATGTTTCTGATCCGAAGCTGGGAGGTGGGCAGGGGGCAGAGACGACTTGGCTGTGCTGCTGCTGGAGGTCGTGCTGACGTTTGGAGAAATCCACTTGGGGCAATCGATCAATCACACCGCTTGTCAAGGGCTTGGCGGAATGCAGGAGAAAGTGTAAACACACACACACATTCTCTCTCTCTCTCTCTCACACACACACACACACACACCAAGTCCAAGGATGCCGAGGCCTCTTTGCGAATGTGTGCTCAGGGGACAATTAAGGGGCATGAGGGCTACGGGGAGCCACGACAGGAGCATTCCATTTGATGGATGGCGGGAGAGAGGCAGGGGGAAAAAAGCGCAGGCAAGGGCACACGCGGTTACTTATAGGTGACCTTCACGCAGAACGTCTCTTCATTCTTGTCTTCGTGATCATTGATATAAATCAGAATTTCCTCCTCACCAGCACTCTGGCTTGGGGCAAAACGCAAGCCGATGGTGTAAGTCTCACCTCTGCCGATCTATGGAGGATGAAACACAAGACAGCAGCAACGGTCAGTTCAGGGGCTATTTGCACCTGCCCACCCACCAAGCAGGACGTCAAGAGTCACTGAATTGTCCCTGTATAACTTATGAGGAGTTTTGTGGCCTAGTAGAAGCACCTTTTCTCTTAAGAACTGAGAGAAGACTTTTTTTTTAAATGCAGACCTTCGGCTAAACGATGCTTAGACAGTGTCTATGCCTACAGAAAGCACTATGAATGTTTTCCTTTTGGGAGCTGATCTGTGATGTGCGCTAAAATCCTTGCTTTGGGTCACAGGACTTGTGAGATGAAGGAACTGAGAGATGAAGCAATTGGGGAACTGAACTGACACCCAGTTTGCATGAAACAACCCACCACCTGGATTTTAGGCTAGAAAACCACTGCGTATCGCCAAACCCAAGGCGGAACATCTGCCTGTGGATGAAAACCTTTGCTTGTCTCATCCTCGCACAAGTTTCCATTTGCCCCATAAGAAGGTGAGGGCTCATGGGGGTCTGCAAGAGAACTGTGTGTGCGCGCAAAATTCTACACACAGAGCTTTAAACTGTGTGCAAACAACACTTTGAGGCAAATAATGCCAATTGCATAGAATGTCAAATGCAGCTGCTTCGCTGCCTAGACATTAAAGATTAGGAAAAGGTTAGGGGGGGAAACGATTAGAAAAGGGGTCTGTTGTTTTAACACTGTGCCAGTTGTTCCATGTTTGTTGTGTGCTTAAGGTACTAATTTTGCAAAGGCAGTCTGTGGAAAGTACAGAGCCCTGGGCAGGAATAAAGAGTGCTCCTTATCTCGCTGTCACCTAGTGGCAAGGGATTTCTCAGGGCCAGAAAATATCCCATCAAGAGCATCTCATCCGGTTGAGATGCCTCCATCAACAAGAATGAAGAAGCCAGCAGGTCCCCTCTTTGGCCGGGAGGAATTCTATGTGCAGCAGCAGAAAAGGTGACCTTGTTGCCTTCAGCTACTCCTACCTCAAAAGAGTCCTCCTTGAACTGCAGCAAGTCTGGCCGGTTGGTGTGCAGGACGTACACCCTCCGGGATGGGTAGGGGTTGGTGTAGGCAATCTTCTTGTTTGAGCCTCTCCCTCCCCCAGCAGGAAGCACGATTTCAAAAGCCTGGAAGGAGAAGGCAACGTGGGTGGGCTTCACAACAGGTGGAATAAAGCAACGCCAAGCGACAGAAGCTCATACTCCGGCAAGGGGGCATTTAACTCTTTATTTTTTGCATGCTCTTTCACCAACTTAAATTCCTCCCCACATATAGCTTCAGAAGAAGAAGAAGAAAAGAATGACACAGGTTCACATAATTGTTCTTAGCTCAGTTCCCTGTAAAGCTCAGCCTCTATGTGTGAAAGATTTCTGAGTTCTGCATCCCTTTTGAGTGGTTTCCTAGCCAGCTCACCGGAAATTCTCTTAGGAGAATGGCTTCTGTCTTCTGTGTGCTCCTAGAGGAAGAGGTGCTATATACAGAATATAGAAATGACACAGTCCATGTCTACAGAAGCCGAAATCTAAGAGGGAGATTGGTCTTTCCATGGTGAGAAAGAGGAAACAAAGAGAAGGCGAGGGGGGCACATGAGCAAGCAAGCTGTTGCGGTGAGACAATGGCAGAAGCACAAGGACTTCAGAACAAACACAGGGTTAAGGGTAAGGTGATTCAGGAAAGGTTTTCTTAGAAAAGCTTAGAAGTAGAGAACTGTTGTTGCAGGCAGCAGCACATGAAACTGAAACTGGAGACCGTGTTCTTTAATTATTGAAACTCAAATAATAGGAGATAACCGACAGAGCAAATGGACTGGGTTTTAAACTGCCAAAGAGACAACATTAAAAAGTAGCTCCTCTTAAAAGCTGGCCCTGGTTCTTCATCACCCCCAAAGTCCAGACACACATGACTCCTCGGGACCCTTCTGGACTCACATACTCTTTCACATGGCCTGCCGTCTAAAGCAGGTGACTTGCCTACCTTGGAGATGAGAGGCTGCCGAGAGGACAAGCACACCAACCAAGAAGAAACCAGCTGATGGTACTCAACATCCACCAGGTTGAGGTAGATGAACCGGCTGCCAGCGCTGTGGGGCCTTATTGCAAGGTGCAAATCTTGCACCCCATTGGCAGGGAGAACGAAGATACCTTCCGGATCCACCTGGCAGGGAGGAAGAGGCAATATGGATGAGCTTGTTGCTCAAGACTCTAGGGGTTGCAGGAAGTTTCTTTCGCCATTTTCTCTCAGTTTCCAAAGTCACGCTATAGAACAGCGATGCCACTTCCACAAAAGACGTATCAACAGGTTTCTTTCTCTTAAGTAACTTAAGGTCAAACTTGGCGGAATATTGACATGGAATTTCTAACATCTCGACAGCGCACGACCCAACTGGAATATCTTTCCCAAGGCCCAAATGAGCACCCTTTTCTACCTTCTACTCAACTGGTCATACCCTTCAAGGGCTTAGAGAGGTCAGTCCAAGCTGCAACCATACCCAAGCACCATAGCTTAAAGCTCGGAGAGGATCTTTATCTTCAGCGGAGAGTTAAAAAGCTATTGTTCCATGATCCCAAAGGACTCTGTATTGTCTGTAAAATGTATCTAATGCCATCTTCCTTTAAAATCATAGGAAACATATGCAAAACCACATATGCCCACAACAAGCACAGAAGGACTGGTTGATGGTTAAGAAAGGCTCAAACAACTCATTGAAGTGATTTCTTAAATATAAGAACAGGGATCCTTGCTCTGTTCATTTTTGCCAGCCATTCTGCCAGGGAGAGTGAGAGAGGATTTTCAGACAAAACCACGTTTTTCTCATCAGGACCAGAACTTCACTGACAGCACCATAAAAATGATCAGCACCCTCACTCGCTAGGAGAAGAATACTGCCATTCGTCATGCCCACCTGCCAGGATGAGAAATGTGAGAATCTGCATCCCTGGTATCAGCATCTGGCAGACTATCCATAAGGTGTCGCTTCTGCAAGTGACAGCCCACAGGAGGCGGCTAAGGCAAACCAGTGCAAAGTGCCTTGAACTACGCTGCCAAAATCTCTGCTGCGGGGTTGAGGAGAAGCCTCGGGATGAATCCACGGATGCCACAGAGACTGAACAGGCACTCTTGAAAAGGAACCATGTCAGCCCCCTTGCGATCTAGGCAACAGGGAAGCGAATCTGCTCAACCTCTGGCTCCATCCTGATTAAATATGTGCTCTGACCAGCAAAGGCAAATGAAGTGGGGCTAGCAGGTTCTCTTTTTGGCTAAATTGTCCCCCTTGGCCATGGGGCCACATCTGCCTTATGCTGAGATTTAGCAGCCTTCTTTTCTTCAATCCATCTCGCTGTGATGATGGATGGCATCAAATTGCAGGAAGAGAGGTTTTTGAAATGGCAAAAAGGACCCTGGTTTAATATGATAATAACCAAGGATGAGTCCAGATGGAGACTCTTAATACCCAGCTCATGGCACAGGGAGCGCAGCAAAGAATATGGGAACCTGCCAGATGCCCTGGGCAGAACTATTGAGGCAGAGGGCACCTCTACAGATGTGGCTCAGTGGGGTTGCTTCAGAGGTCCCTGGGAGTACAAGCCAGTTGGTGATCCACCCACAGGCAGCTGAGTTCACCCTGACGCTTGTCCAGAGGTTCCAAATCCTCACACGGGGATCTAGACCAAAACTAAGCAATGACCAGAGTGGCATGAACATGTTAAGGTAGCCTGCCTCTTGACTACAGATAAACAAATGGAGAGGTGGAGCCAAAACCAAAGATGGGAGGAGCCAGTGGGAAAATCTTGTTACTTGCCAAAGGCCACACCCCACCCACCCATCGGGGCCCCCCTCTTTGGTCATCAGGTGGGCTTGTTGCCAACCCAGAAGCACTGCCGACCTGCCCATTGCTGTTTTCCTTTCTACTGTGTGTCTAGGTAGGGGTAGCAGGGTTCTAATCCGGCACACAAAGTTCGCCACTGATGTCCAACTTTGAGCTTGAAAAGACCCAGAAAGGAAAGAACAAACCTCAGAGCTACTGCACTACTAGTAGAATATCATGAATCTTTGTGGAATATCATGAATCTTTCTTAGCTTTAGATAGAAAGGCAAGTACAGTGGGGTCTTGACTTGAGAACTTAATCCGTATTGGAAGGCGGTTCTCAAGTCAAAAAGTCTGTAGGTCAAGTCTCCATTGACCTACAGTGCATCGAAAACCGATTAATCCCGTAACAGGCCGTTTTTGTTCCATTTTGGTTTTTTTCTGGTCTGTAAGTCAATTCTCAGGCTGCAAGTCAAACCTAAATTTTGCGGCCAGAGAAGTCTGTAACTCAAAAAGTCTGTAAGTCAAGCCGTCTGTAAGTCAAGGGTCCACTGTAAGGGTGTCTTTGTTTCATTTGGCGATTACAGCACAAGGAGGCGAGAGTGAGAGGCAACGTAATGACCAGGAACAGATAACTGAGCCAAGCAGCTGAGTGGAAATCCCCTCCCTGCCTTCCTTAAACTGTCACCCACACTAGGATGGCTATACGAGGGAAGGCGGTCCTCTGTCTCAAGAGCTGTCAGCAGACAATCCGCCTTTGAAAGACATCTTCTATCAGATGAGCTCTCTACTCCAAGTCTGATATAAGGACCAAGAGCCATAAGGAGGATGGAGATCATAAGGGTCCTCATGAAAGTTGCCCTTTTATGCACAGGTAGCAGTACCTGGACAAGTAGACACACCAGAAGGCACACAGGTCACCTGGGCACTGCATTCTCCTCTTGAGTGAGATATATTGCAATTCCGTTTCAATTCCAGAAGTCTTTTCCCATTTTGCACCTGTCTACATAAATCACTATACACATTTTCATGGAGACGGGTGTCCTCTCTTTTAGGGATGGGTGTCCTCCCTTTTCGGTCATAAGTAGAGATGGGGGTATTCGTGTTCATATATGAATACCCACACACACAGGTGGAGATAACGAGGGTCCGGCCCCCTTCCTATCCACGGTGGATTAGCCACTCTTCAACCTGGTAGAGAGACTCGTCATCCCGCATCCTGCCAGGAGTGGCTAATCCACCGTGAGCAATACAAATATCCCCATCTCTAGTCACAAGTAACTGGGACGGCTGATTTATCCCCACCTCCGACTGAGAATCACACAGACTTGTTTTGCAGAGGGAGGGATAAAGCTGACTTTGAGTCAGCCAAGGGTTTATCATCTCTTTATCTGCACTGTTCTTCTAAACTCCCTTAAAGCTTCGAAACTTTTAAACATCTTTCCCCCCTTAATATTCACATTTATAATTATGACTAAATGCATTCTAAAGAAATTATTAGTCTCCAGATAGCCTCATTAATTCAGATAACTTGCCCACTGGGGTTTTGGGCCACTGATCTCTCCATAGGACGGCTTTAATCAAAAGACAATTACAGAGCAGGCTTCGCAGCAGTAAATTGTCTGCATCCCCTCACAGGCTCTTGTCTCCTAGTGGACGGCCCATCTCTCTCTCTCTCTCATGGACCTTTGATGAATATCTCTGAGCAAACCCACTTGCAGATTTCCCAGTAAAATGCCAACAGCAGTTTACTTTATATTATGGCTGAGCTGAACCAACCGCTTAACCACTGACCTAGTGGAGGTACGAGAGAAGGGGGAGGATATTTAGCACTGTCAGAAACACCATCCAGTTTTGATTACTTTTGGCAGTTCCTTTCCTATTTAGTCTCCCTACTCTTTCCTGTTAGTGTGTTCTCTCTCTTTCCCCCATCCTTAGTAACCTCATCAAATATAGTTCAGTGTTTCAGGTAACTGGTTGTGGAGCCGAAGACTGGGATTGCATTTCCCTGCTGTACCTCCTTGACAGGGGCTGGACTCAGTGATCCACAGGGTCTCCTCCGGCTTCGCAGTTATAAGAAATTTGATTTCTAATATGTGATTAGCTACCCAGGACGGAGTACTCTGTATGCTACTGGATTACCCCACATAACCAATTTAGTTCATGTCGCAAACCCTGATTGTTTGGATCAGGAAGGAGTCAGAAGAGGCCACCAGCAGGAGGAGGAGAAGGGCCCCCTTCCTGCTCTTGAATGCTTCCTCCTTCTTCTCAACCTCCTGCCACCTGAGCTGGACAGCATCACGGCTACATTGACCCGACCCTCTCCTACAGGGGGTTGGACATCATCCTGACTATTTTGGCAGCTGTAAACAATGACGTTGTGTTGCACCAGACCAGTCTTTTGGGTTTCTTCCATCCTTCAGTTCCTTTTCCTGCTCTTCTCCACCCATTTGTTTGACTTGTTCAATCGACTATAACAATCTGTGCTGTCCATTTCTTATAGTATGGGTGAAATAAAACTGAAATAGTTTTCTCAATCTCAAATGTTTCATGATTTCTTCATCCATCTAAAGAATTTTCTCCTTGTATTCGCGAAGGCTTTCACGGCCAGGATCTAATGGTTGTTGTGGGTTTTTCGGGCTCTTTGGCCGTGTTTTGAAGGTTGTTCTTCCTGACGTTTTCCAGTCTCTGTGGCCAGCATATTCAGAGGACAGCACTGCAAATAGGCAAGAAGCGTGCTGTCCTCTGAAGATGCCGGCCACAGAGACTGGCAAAACGTTAAGAAGAACAACCTTCAGAACACGGCCAAAGAGCCCAAAAACCCCACAACA
Source organism: Pogona vitticeps (assembly GCF_051106095.1). Classification (NCBI taxonomy): domain Eukaryota; kingdom Metazoa; phylum Chordata; class Lepidosauria; order Squamata; family Agamidae; genus Pogona; species Pogona vitticeps. The sequence goes on along the minus strand of NC_135789.1, from coordinate 9,959,593 downwards.
ACCAATTTTCTCCTTGATCACCGCCTCAGCCCAAGAAATCCTTAAATCAATTTCAAGTGCTTATACCTTTTTTTCATAGTCACCTGTGTTAAGGTCTATAATGCCCATGGCATACAGTAGAACTGAGAACACAAAACACAGTACAAGGCATCTTCTCAAAGCCAATTTTAAGTTTTCGGGGCTGTATGTTTCATCTCAAGGAAGCTGCTCCAGGTCATCTTGATGCTCCAGGCCATTTCTTTTCTAACTTTTATCCCACATCTAGTCTCCCACTGTTCACAAATTCCATGCAACTTCTATTTGTCAACATGCTTGCCATTTCCATTTTAGATCTTCAGCTGGATTTCTGAGGCTGCTTACTTTCCACCGAGTACCATGGGCTTGGTTTTTCCTAGAACTCATTTTCACCCATGTTCATTATTTATTTCACTGACTTTACCGAGTAAATAAATACTGTCCACCATCTACACAGTCAGCAGAGGCAGAGTATCTTGGCAGGGGTGGAAATACCTTCTTTGTGGCTGCAAATAATTCCAAGTTGTGAGATTCCCTTTTAGGGACACTGAGCTGAACCCCTCTCCCTTCACCCTCTACCATCTAGCAAAAAGAAAGTCACTGGTCTTGTTGGGTTTTAAGAAGATAAGGCTTTCCTAGGAGCAGGCAGAGCACCCAAGAAAGGAAAGCTCATCTGCAAACAAGCCGAAGGCCAGTCTTACCTGCAGCTCCTGGGGATGCGAGGTATAGGCTTTCACCTTCCTGATGGCTTGAGTCCCCCTGAGCACCAGTGCGAGGTGAGTCAGCTGCCCTGTGACACAGCTAACGTCCACGCGCTGCAAAGAATGGAGGTAGAACTGCCAGATCTGGGCGGGGGATGCCATCCAGGTCTCCCTGGAGTTGAGGACAGAGAAACAAAGGGCGTTTTAGAGTCTTGCCAAAATTAAACAAATTATCATGGAAACAAAACCATGGAAAACTAGAAAAGAACAAAAACCCCTTAAACTGCCATATCTGCCATTTCTTCAAATTAAGCACGAGGCATCTAGTTCTTGGAAATGTTTCACGTTGAAGATGGGCAGACATTCATCTCTATTATTAAAGAGAGAGAGGCTTCCAAGCAAAATATGACCTCCCTACTTTTCTCAAATACTCAAGAGTATATTTACATAGTAATAGTTTGACCCCTTTTAACTGTTGTGGCTCCATACTATAGTATCCTAGCATCTGCGACTGGATGAGGCACTTTGAATTCTCTGCCGTAGTTCATGGGAAAGGGAGAGAGCTCTTTGCATGGAATTCTAAGTTCTTTACCAAAAGATAAATTCTGAGGATTTCTGAGAGCTAAATTGGTGTCAAACCACTACAGCCGCCCAGTGCTAACATGCTCTGAATTGAGTCGAGTACTGCTCCTATGCACATGAACCATTGGGAGGATTTGAGAATCGACTTGGATAGACTGATTTGAAGTCCCAAGTCTGGTAGAAGGGACAGAGTCAAGTTGAAGCCATGGCATGTCTTGGCACAGGACAGGGATACCAGAAGCCAGTTGTCCAAACAAAGGAAGGCGGTGATGCCTTGGAGGCGGAGATATGCTGCTACCAGTGCGAGGCACTTTGTAAAGACCTGCCGTTGGCTGGCAAGCTGAATGGAAGGGCTTTGAACTCGTAAGTCGTTGCTTGGAAAGTGAACCTGAGGAATCTGCAATGGTCCGGATGTATGTTTAAGTGAAAGTAGGCGTCCTTTAAATTATGACCTAGAACCAATCACACTGTTGGAGTAGTTGGATGGTACTGTCCAAGGTGACCATAAGAAAATGCCGTGGGGTGATTTAAGAGTTGAGGTGGCAGAGATCTAAGATGGGCCGTAGTCCACCATCCTTCTTGAGTACTACAAAATATCCCAGAGCAATGTCTGCCAGTTGGACTAGAGTGATGGCATCTTTCTGTAGTAGACAGCATATCTCCTCTTCCAGGGTGGGAGAAGGGGGTGGTGTATTTGAGAAATCCAGTTGTGGGAAGACAATAGAATTCTATTGCATAGCCTACATCAATGGTGGTGAGGACGCAAGTGTCTGAAGTGATGCATGGAGAAAAGGTGCCAGCCATGTGTGGTATCTGGCACTGGTGGGAGGGGGTGGATTGAGGGCTCATCTGCGCAGAGTGTAGAACTGCAGTGACCTCAGCCAAGGTATTTCCCCCAGCCAAGAGAGTGACTGAATAGTGGGGAAGGCGCAGTACCAGGCAGAGAGGATTATCCTTATCCCCCAAACAATAAATCAAGGCACGCTGTCTCCTGACCATGCTTTTCCATAGGCAGAGAAGGTGCAGCTGGTTTATCTGCAGAGTGTTTGGCCTTGTGAGAGAGTGATGTTCTCTTTTTCCTTCTAGAAGCGTCTGACAATACAGAGGTCAACTTTGATGCCGATACAGTGCAGTGAGTTGAGGTGAGTTTTGATATCAACAGCTTTGGTTTCAATGTTGGTTTGGACTTCTTATTGGGTTGAGAAAGTCTCCAGGACTCAGAGAGCGATTTTGAGAGCCAAGGGCTATGTCGTTTGGGCCTGATTAGGATCCATGGTTGAGCGCTGAGGTGGCTATGGGGATTTTTCCCAGAGGAAATATCGTAACCGCTGGATATGAAGTTTAAGCACTGGTTTAGTGAAATTTTTACAGGCCTGACATGATTAAGTTTGATGTGCCTCACCTAAGCACAAGAGGCGCTGAGAACACCCATCCGAAAGAGTTATTTTATTCAGGCAAGACTCACACCACTTGAAAGGGCCCGAAGAGGCCATAAAAGAACAAAATACTCGAATGAAAAAAGGGCAGGAAAAAGAGAGTCGTCTCCTTTATCTTCATTTTTTCTTCTCTTCTCTCTCTTTTTTAAACTAATGAAATGGTAGAATAGAATGGAGGAAGGTCCTGAAGACATCATACTATCTTTGTTTTCTTTTTCTCACAGAATGAATGGAAGCTCTTTAGCCAAGGTGCTGCTGCAGTGGCAGAAAAAAGGAATTGAGGTACTCCATGCCATGGGCACGACAGGAGGGAGGTCCTAAAGGACACGTGTAAAAGCCTTAGAAGCTTCTGACAGTCTCTGCACAGGTGCACTAAAACCCAATTGTGTGCATCCACAGACCATAAAGAAGAAGCTTCCCTTTAAAGCACCCTTTCTGCAAGTCACCCAAAAGTCAAGAGCACAGACTCCTCCGCTGGCTTCAGTGCCGCTCCCCTCCATTTAAGGCTGTCTCGTAGCTGGTAGCCCTCCATCACAGATGGTCATTAATGAACAGAAAGATCCTTTAACTAATGAAAGCTGCCTTCTGAGAAGAGAGGCCTTCGGTCTACTTCACTAACTACATGGTACTGCCTACACTGGCTGGTAATTAGGGGCGTGGAGAATGCATGCCAAGTTCTCTGTGGTCATTGTTTCCAGCTGCCTTGACCTGCTGACACATTCAACAAGGAATTTCCAGGACTTGGGAGACTCCTTGCGTCTAGGACTGAGCCAGAAAAGAGCTGTTGTCTTTTTTTTTCTTATTCTCAAGGCCTCTTTGATTTGCAGAAACTATCTCTCTTCAAGACTAACGGCCCTTCCCTCTGAAAAGTAAAATGATCCCAGTCCTTAAGGACTTCCCTTGTCTAGAGAAAGGGTGTTCCATCCTTTCTCCCAGGTGCAAATGACTGCCATCCCCAACAGTCTGCTGGCAGCCACGGCAGCATCGCTTCCCCACTTACGTGTAAATTGCCAGGAAGAATCTCTTGATCTGAGGACTGGGACCGCCGGCGACTTTCAGAAAGACGTCCTGTGGCTCTCCAGGCCCCTGAGTGACAACATGGAAACCATACTGCTGATCCATTTCTAGCCCAGGGTTGAAATGCACTTTTTAAAAAAATGAACTCAAGTTGGGATGTCATAGAAACTCAAGAAGCCACTTCACAAGCCATTCAGGTCTTTGGTCCCAACAGCCTATGACGGTCAGCCTTGACCGGCAGTAGGGGCGATCCAGGTGTCCTTCCCAGACTGGTCTGGAGAAGTTGGGGACCGAAGGTGATTCTTTCTACAAACAAAGCTCATGATCTGTCACTAAACATTTTCCCCTCCAAGTGGCTTGCCTATGGCATACCAAGATACCACAGTGAACACAACGCAACTGCATCTAACCTTGGAAACCAAGCAGAGACAGGCCTGGCTAGGACCTGGATGGGAGATGACCTGGAATCCCAGTTATCTCCTAGTAGAGTTTGGAAAGAATCTGGCCTGAACCCCTGGAGGGCTAACAGCTGCAAGTCAGAGCGGAGGATAGATAATGGGTTAGATAAAGCAACGGTCAGACTCAGTAGATGATAGCAGAATGTTCCTGTGACATCCAGAAAATTTTTTTCCCCCCACCAATCCTCTCTAAGCATGAGTCTCATTTCTAGGCACACCTCCCAGTTCTGAATCACAGAAAGTTCTGGAACATATTCTGAAGGCTCACATTTCCCCTCATGTGAATGGGCTATATATTGAGACAGGTCGGATGCAACCCCCCCCCAAAAAAAAAGCAAATTTGACCCTTTGCCACAATGGTATGAATGATAATCATCATCTTAGAACGGCAGAGCTGGAAGGGACTCTGTGGATCATCAAGTCCAGCCCCTATCAGGGAAGCACAGTGGGGAACAGAACTTCCAAACTCTGGCTCTGCAGCCAGAGTCCTAAATCACTGAGCTATCCAGAAAAGAAAGGGATTAGCAACCTGGGAAGAGCCAGAATCTCAACTTCTGCCTCTAAAATATTCCAGGGGCTGCACAGAATGCTAAAGGGGTGGGGGATGGAGAGAAGAAAGAAAACTTTGACCCATGAAGAATTGTATTTTGTGGGTTTTATATACCATGGATGAACTGCTGTTTAGGGAGGCTACTAAAAGGAGCAATTCACCTATTTTGGCTGAGGAAAGCCAGTTTTTTGGGGGTAGGAGAGCCTAATGGAGCTAAGCCCTGCAGAAAGAGCCTGGAGACACACAGAGCTCCGAAGTCACACTTTGACCCACACCTGTCTTAAGTAGCCAAGTTAGTCTGTTTCGGCATATGGAACAAAACGAAGCAAAAATGAACAACGGAAACCAAAGAATTGCTGCACATTTTAGATGACCAGATCTATTTCAATGTGAGCTCCTGTGAATGACAATTCACTTCCCCAGAAAAAAAGTACCAAGGATTCTTAGCAGTGTTCTTTATAGTCATGTGTATGGATGAAATTATTGATTCTAGTCTCAGAACTAGAAGTTTATCAAAGGGGGAGGGACCCAGGGTGCTTCCCGGTGCAACATTTTTGACCTTCAAAGACCATCCTACCATCCTTGAGGGACAGGTCATCATTCCAGCCATATCCACGAAGGTTTTATCAACCCTCCCAGAGTCCATTCCTTGGGGTAATCATGCTACTGGCACTTGGACATTTCATATTCTGCACTGTCTTCTCTGAGTCCCCGTCCCCACAATTTTAACTTTATGCTGTACAAAAGCTGGCTGCTGGATATTTGAGACAGCCTGTCTGCGAAAGTGGGTTGGATGGTAATGAATCTGTTTGTCTTTCAGGGACCACAATACCTAGGCTGTGTTTTTGTTACGCACATCTTAAGGGAGAAGCAGTAGTGCCAGGCCGCTCTCTGCCACTAGTAGCACCAAACAATAGGAGAATATACGTGATGGAGTTAAGGTTGGGGGTGGGGAAGAACAGCCTCCTGTTAGCAAGTGGGAAGGGCAAAGGAGGGTGGAGAGAGGCAAGTAAAATAACCACTATCCTAACTGGCAGCATTATGTCCCCCCCCCCCCGAGGTTTTCAGGAGATACATTATATGAAGACTACAGAAGCTATAGAAGGGGTTGCGATGTCCTTCTCCAACCCTTCAACACAATCAGCTGAAATTCCTCACTCACTTCACACTCTACCGATGGGGTGGTAAGGATGGGGGGCTTTCAGCTCAGCTCATAGCAGAAACTCTCCTTACCCCTGAGGGTCTTCCAGCAACCTTCTGAGGACTCCCTCGTGCCCTGAAAAGTGGTTTGAAAACCACCAGGCTGAAGCGGGACCTTCGGGTGGATCAGCTTCCCAGCCCTTCCGTGACAGTCCCTCCCCCCCCCCAAGCCACACAGCTCCCGCCTTGACCAGAAGGAGGCTCCAGTGTTTGGAACTACGGCTGGGAGTGACTTCAAGGTTTCAAGCACTCTGAGACAGCACACCCTTCATCTCGCCTTGGCAGAATAATGACAGCAGCCAACCATGTATGTACCATTTTCTTGGTTTCGCAGAGGATGTTGGGATCACTGCAGCGCACAAATATCTCTGGTTCTCTTCCAGGCATGCCCACAGGAGCCCCTGGCGAGGACGAAAAGGGACAGTCACATTGCTCCAAAACGCCACCTTTGCTCTGCCAGCACAGAAATCCAATCCCTTCCCTTTCTATCGGTCACAGCAGCATCTTCCAAATGGGATGTGATCAAGAAGCTGAGTTTTCTAAGATGAGGTGGACAACCTCAGCCACTTTTCTTTCCTTTGGATTCACTAGGAACCAACTGGGCCACCCAAAGTGCCCCCAAGTGGAAAGAAAAGGAAGTCAGAAGCATCTGGAAACCCCTGTCTGATGCATTGGGATGTTAATGCAGGGCCTTGAGACCCTTTGAAAAAAAAGTAAAAGCAACCTTCTGGAGTCTTCCAGGGCTCATAGCAATAATCTTGCTAGGTATTTTTTCTCCTCCCTTTGACCAGGGCCATTGATGTCTAAGGGCCCAGAGGCCACATTGCCCACCTTGTTCTGCAACCACAGAACCAGGCAGAAAAGAGCCCCTATCCCTGTTGCACAGATGAGAAAATGAGGGCTAGATCCTGGCCTCAAAGAGCTTCCAACAGCCCACCTTCTGGCAGGAAAGGAAAGCTGAGAGGCATGTTCAGGAAGGGAGCTACTCTATAGATGTGTGACAACTAGGCTGTTTTTCTTGTCCTGCCTGAGGGAGTAAGAATGGATACCATCATACCAATACGGGGGCCATGCTGGGTTCTTGCTGTTTCTATCCTGTTTTAACCCAAAGAAGCTCGAAGAGGAGCACATGGTTCTCTTCCTCCCCAGCTTAGCCTCATAACCATCTTGTGAGACTAAGAGACAATGAGCGGCCCAAGATTACACTGTGACTTTCACGGCCAAGTGAGCATTTGAACCCCAGTCTCGTGGCTCAGAAAGCTACACTCTAAATGCTATACTGTGCTGCTGAACTGCTTCATTAAAAAAAAAAACATGATGGGGCAGGTGGCACAAGCAAAGCAAAGCAACACAAAGAACAGAAAAGAAAAGTGTACAGCTTATATACCACCACCATCTTTATAGAGTTTAAAACACTCTCTGGGCAGTTGAAAATTTAATGACGCAGACTACACATTATCCCCCACCCTGCAAGCTGGGTACTCAATTTACTGACCTCAGAAGGATGGAAGGCTGAGTGAACCTCAAGCCGGCTACCGGGGACTGAACCCAGGTTTTGGCTGCAGCACTGCAGTTTAACTGCGCTATGAGGCTCCTTGAACAAGAAAATAAATAAACGCTACCTGGAAGTGTATGACATGGTGGCAAACGAATGGATTTCTTCAGGAAGGTGAGCTCTGGGTGGTAGAAGCGGAAAGTCTGATCCACCAGGTGAGGCTGGTATTCCACGTGCACGGAGAGGAGAGCAATGGGCTTGCCACCAGCCACGGTGAAGGAGACCTGCCCACCAGCCAGAAGAAAAAAAGAAAGAGAAGCTATGAAATGTATGTGAGGCTGATGGATTTAGAAAGATATAGACACTGCTGTGAAAACTGATTTGGGCTACATACGCATCTGAGAAAAAAAAGCTAAAGTCTAAATCTTTTGGATCCCAAAGCCTCCACTGGGGAGGCTTTGGGATTCCAGACAGAAGATGGGCTTTTCCCATTGGGCCAGAGATCTTTTTATAAAGCGGCAGGTGGGAATCTATAGAATTATAGACCCCCCAGAGAAATGGAAGGGATTTCATCCACTAGAAACATAATCGGGTATGACAAGTTGACACAAATCAATAGACCGATGCTCAGCCAGTCTCAGGGTGGGAGATTTTGGGGGCACCATGACAGTGCAGGCCAAGTGCCATCCAAAAGGGAAAAGGGGAAAGGGTGCCGTTGCTGAGCTGCCTGTTTTTCTTATCTTTTCAGCTTGGGCTGCTCTAGTTGGGAGAGGTTCCTACTGGTGCAGAGGAAGGGTGAGGAGGTGCAGTGCAGTCACTTGGACAACTGGAGGCAGGGGAGGTAAGGAAATTTGCCCTAGCCATGCCCTGGGACCTCCTGGGGTCTTTGTACAGCAGCTGCACAGACCTGGAGGATGAGGAGTGCAGTTCCCATGGTCTATCATGATTCCGTTTCCTTCACTAGGTGCCCCACCCCACACTTAAGACTCTTGGCTAGAACAGGTTGATGAGATGAGCTACGTCTACCGTTTTTAAAAAGAGTCTAAGTTGTTTTATATGTCTGAAACTGTTCTCAGCTATTCAACTGTTTGATGCATTTTATATTGCTTTTTGCTATACCCCTGCCCTGGGACCTTAGGATAGAGGGGGTTATAAATATTCAAGTGGAAGAAAGGAAATAAAATCTCGCCCTGCCCACGCACTTCAATGGCAGCCCCTCCTGCCTTTACCTTGATGTGTTTTGTCTGCATGCAGCCAGACTTCCAGGGGGCCGCCGTGTCCTTCTTGCCTTCGCTGAATGTCAGCTCAGTGGGACCTTGCTGGAAATCAAAGAGATGGCAGGGCAGTGAAAGGAAAGCATTCTCTAGGCTTTGTGTTTTCAGCAGAGTTCTGCAGGGCTTAAACGAAAACAGGCTGCAGGGGAGAAGCACTCTGTCCCTCACCCTCTCTCTCCTTCCCTCTCGTGCTGCGTGCCTAGCCTCCAAGTAATGCAGTCGCTTTGTGCACGGAACTGCATGCTATATCGTTGCTTCTCGTATCCCAGCACATGAGAGCAACAAACTGCACCACTGTTCCCCTCACCCACAAGGACAGCTAGAGGTTTCATGGCATTCTGAACAGAGTCTGTGCATCGGTACAAATGATATTTGGTGTCTTACTGCCCATCTGTTGTGCAAAACCTTCATTTTTAACATGCACTTGTGCAATTCATACAACGGCATAATTTGCCCAAAATATGGAGGACAGTTGCTTTAAGAATCTGAAGCACTGAATGGGTTCTTTGCATCTTTAAGAATTAGATACTCCAGCTGTACTTGCTATGTGTACATGCATGCTTTTCAGATAGAAAGACATTCTGCACAAACTACAGAGTCACTGGAGACAGAGTCTTTGTTTTACTCTCAGTTGTAGGTCAGAAATCCTGGGGCACTCCCACAATTCCCCCGCAAGGTGTTTTGTTCTACTGAGAGAGATGAAACTGATGACAGCAAATGTAGAAATTATCCTTTCCACCCTAGCCAACAACTAGGCAAAGTCTCAGAAGAGTAAAGGAAACCCATGCTTTAGGGAAACTGAGACGGGAACTCTTCCACCATGATTCCCCTAAGTTGCTGTCTGAGACAAGACAAGGAAACCAAGAAGGAAGTTGCCTTCATGGAGTTTTCTCTAGTTAGGAAGAGAACCAGGAAGCGAGGGGATGGAAGAGCAGAGTAACTTGAGAACACAGCCTCCCCCCCCCCACAAGCTTTATTTGGTGCCTTCTCTTTCCACCTCTTAAGTAGTTCCTTCCACAAGAAAGATGGGCCAGCCCATTCTTCCCACCAAGTTGATCAAGACAGGATACACTTGCATTTCTCTGCCTGCAAAGCCAGATATCCATTTTAAAGTAGGGAAAGGGCATTATGTTACTGAAGCCTTAACCTGGTTGCTATGCTGTACAATCCTGTCTTACTGCAGACTGTTACATGAACCTGTGGTACTTTGTCCCGAAAGCAAACATACGATGAAGCATTTTGGGCTGTTTGCCTACCTGCATCACAGCAGCGGACTCCACGGAGAAGCCCTGGTATTTGAAAGGGATGTGAACGGACTCTTTGGGGCGCAGGTAGACCTGAGGGGTGAGGTTGTCCTGAAGGTGAAACATGTCCTCCTCCAGTGGGGTGGTGGTTTGTGTCAGTTCCTTAAAATACCTCCATTCACGGGTGTCCACAAGGACGCTGGGGAGGAAAAGGGAAATAAAAGGAAAAACGCAGAAAGACGGTGATTGATTTTGAGACAGGGCTTCCTGTCTCTGGTGAGCTGCAGTCTGTCTCAAACTTGTTCCTCAGTTTGACATCTGTCTTCAAAGGGCAAAAGCAGCATGGGAATGCTTGGTCTTCTCTGGTATTGGGACGTGTGTGTGTGCGTAGATGTGGAGCAGCTGATAAAAAGGAGCTTGCAATAGTTCCATATGGATGGTGCTATCAATGCACTGATGCACCAGGACTCTACCAAGTAGATGAGGCTTGTCCTACCCGAAGGAGCTTGCAGTATAAAATTCAGCATAGGAAAGAGAGAGAAAGCGGAGGGGGTGGGAAGAAATGAGAGACAAGGCAAAAAAAAAAAAAGGATGCCCATTTTCCCTTTAGCAGGACAGTAAGGGTGGACAATTGCAGCTTGCCCCCCCCCCAAGATGTTTCTGACCTGAGATTTCCATCAGCTCTAGCCGATGGAGACAGTGAGTAGGTGGATTATGGGTGTCGCAGTCCAAGAAGATCTGGGTGGCTATCATTTTCCACCCCAGTAAGTAAGGCATGGCAACTTCAGGGCTGTGAAAACAGTCCTGCAGTAAAGACGGGTTTTAAGGAGAGATTTGTAGTAAATGGAAATGCGGTATCACAGAAGTATTTGGGGACTGTGTCCTAGGAAGTTTCTGTTTTGCTCCCCACCAAACACACACACACACACACAGAGAGAGAGAGAGAGAGAGAATTCTTTCCCTGATCTTTAAAATATTGCCCTTTTCCTGCCAAGAGGATTCTCATCCTGACATCCACCATGCTCAAAGAGATTCCCTCTCTCTCTCTGTGTGTGTGTGTATGTGTGTGTGCGAGCATGTTTGTGTGCACATCGAGCTCCTTTTGAAGGGCAGCTGGAGGACAACTCACTTTTGGAAGATGCCCTTCCTCTGAAAGGCTCTTCAGTCCAACCCTAATTTAAAGAACCAGATGGAGGAGGGAGATCTAGGACTTGGAAGCTGCCCATCATCCCTGGTGAGTAGCAGCTAGGCAGCAAACTCAGCAGCAAGCAACCTTTTCCCCCACTTGAGTGAATTGGATTGTAATTCCATTTAAATAATAAAAAATAATTTCTAGTTTTGTCTCTGTATCTCTCCATTAGCATACCCAGTTTTCCTTCTGATTGATGTGTAAGCAGCCATGCTGCTATAATAATCTCAGGATGGCAGAGCTGGAAGGGGCCCTATGGATCCTCGAGTCCAGCCTCTGTCCAGGAGGACCCGTGGGGGAACTGAAATCCCAACCTGTGGTTTATTTCAGAGCCAGAGGCCGAAGCCTCTGAACTATCCAGCCATCCTGGCCCATGTCCTGCACCACCTACCTGAGCTCTGGGTTGTCGATCTGGATGGTGACGGTGTGCTGGACGTTGTGTGGGTTTTTCAGGGCAAACTCGAAGAACTCGGCCGTGCCAAATGAGGCGTAGAGGGTGTGATGCGTGGTGATGGCCCGACTAAGCATGCTAGCGATACTCTCTGCTTTGAGCCGCTCCCGGTAGGCATCAATGAGCTGCAGATCCCTTGCATGCTGAACACGCGCTTCATGTCGCCCCTGAGGGAAAGCGGGAAGTCAGGAATGATTAACTCAATAAATGCTGCAGAGCGACAGGGCTGGAGAACTTCGTTTTTACAGAGTAACTCATTCTTATTACATGTTGAAAAGTAAGCTGCTAAACTTCTAAAATGCTGGAAAAGTAACTTTACCACTAGTGCGGTTTTTTAAAAAAAATTGCTTTCTTTTTTTAAAAAAATACTGGATAGATAAGAAAATGGCACAAAACTGGAAATATCATGTCGAAATACTCTAAAATATTTAAATTACCCTCAAAAGCTATAAGGAAACAAACCTGTTACATTAATAAAATTAATTCACATACACATTGTACCTTTATTATATCTGACCATAGGTCTTTGCAAAGGCAGACTTACATAAAAACGGTTAAAACAAAAAGATACCTCAGAGGTCAATAAACCCATTCTGGGAATGGTAGCCTAGTATATAATATCAAAGTCACTATATTCAACATTTAAGTGACATTATGAACCTTAACAAATCAAAACCTCAACTTCTCACCTGCCAGAGCAAACTGCAACAGAGTACGTAAAATATAGCTGTGTATCAGCAAGTAGTCTTACTATTATTTCCATTGAAGTACAATTCAGATACAGCTGAATAATGGGATACAGAAATCTTTCTCTGGGATTTTCATAGAGAGGACAGAGTAATAAGTAGTGAGTTAAGTCCTCAATCTGATTGCAGCTGTAGACACATTTCCGCTCCTCAGTTGGGATTCCTTTATACCTCCCTTCAAGATATATTGTAGTCACCTGCCCAAACCTAAGTTCTGTGAATGCTCTGTGGATCTGAGGAAAAGTCAATGACTCAAAATAACTTGGTTTTGCATGATTCAACTGAAATTGGAGGTACCGAGTGGAAAAACAGGACCTGACAATAACAGCCCTCTCCTAAAGTAAATGCAACCTTACTTCTGAAAATATAACTCCACTGCACCCTTGTTACTCCACCCGCCCATGGCAAAAAGTGATGAGTTACTGGTAGTTACATTATTTATAACTTGCTAATTTCAAGCTTTGGGTGACAGAAGGTTTTTCAGCAGGATGGACAATGAATGAAAAATTAACTGGTCTTCTACCTACCTCCTGATGCCTCTTCCTACTAAAACCTCCCCTGCTCAGACTCATCCAGGAAAAAGGTTACAGTGGCAAGAAAAATACATGTGGAAGTTTGTTTTCTACCACTCTGAAGTGATGAATTCAAATCTCATAAAAGAAGATTCTGACTAAACTTTTGGAAAAAACCTCTTGACAGCAAAGATACTTAAGAGCTGGCCAGGTTGCTTTAGAAAGCGGTGGAGTCTGTTTCATTGGCGGTTCTGAAACAGAAGTTCGATGGTCAACGGTTGGCAATGTTACAGCAGGAGGTCGACAAGGAGTCAGCCGAGATGGCCTTTGGAGCCACAGTTCCGCCGTGCTATCTGTTCCTTTAGCTCTGCTCTGCTTCTTCATACTGCAGATCACTCAACTGTGAGAGAGATCCACTAGCACAAGCAGCCATGAAAATGGCCAGCTCAGACAACTGTAAAAGAGGACTGGGCCAATTCATTGAGGATGGGAGCTCTCTGTGGCCAACAGCCCCGCTGGCTATATACCACCTCCAGTATGTGCCTCTGCCGATGAGCTGTTAGGGACAGGAAGACAGAGGGTGTCGTTTCTCCCATGGCCTGCTGGTGGCCTTAAGCCCTGAGGCCACGGGTTGGTTGCAGCGTAAACCAAATGCTGAGCTGGAGAGGCCATCGATCCAATGCAGCTTCAAAGCTTTTTCTGACCTTCTTAGGTTCTTCAGCCGCTGCCCCCCTCGGTAACTTTCTGCTGAGGTCATGCAGAACATGCCACAGAGACCTATAGGATTTCTGAAGGTGGCATCAAAAGAAAGCCCCTTTCTACAGACTGCTTTGCCTTGAGGTGCATGAGAAGGCACTGCAAACTTTGGACTGGTCCCTGGAGGCAAGAAATCAGGCAACCCCAGTTGAAGGCAGAGTCGGGGGGAAAGCCACCTCCTGGAGTTAAATTTCTCTGAGGAACGAGAAAAGGAATACTGAAAAAAGCTCCTGGAATTCAATGGATTGCAACACCCTGGGAGGCGGACAACACAGTGTCAGGCAGGAAGGGCAAATCCCTATCGTCTCAAAAGGAAAAAAAGCTCTATCTTCAGGGCAGATTTTGGCCTGGATGAAGACATGATCTCTACTTCCTCTGGTTTATTCTGATTCAGAGCTTGTTTCAGAACTTCATTTGTGACATTGGCCTCCAATCCCTTCCAGTTCCCCACTCGCACTTCCTGACTAACTCTCCTGTGAACACTGGGGAGACCAGGCCAGCCCTACCACTGGATAGAGAGAGGGTGGCAACCATTGCAGGCAGGGGATGCAGGGAGGGGGCAGTGGCGATAGCTTCCCAAATGATCCTCTGGCATTCTTCAGCTAGTCTATTCCTCTGCTGGTGGACAGACCACTTTCCAGGGCAAACTAAACTAGGCTGTTGGCTCAGGAACAACCAGGGATGCTAACAGAAAGGTCAGAACACCAGCCCAGTCAGCTCTGCACATGGACTAGTGAAGAGGCATGATCTGGTCCTTCAACTCAGGTGGCAAAGAGTCTTGGGTCAGCCCTGCCTGGAGACTTGTTGTTCATGAAGTCCCAGAGAATCCCTTTGCTTCTCTGCATCTCAAAGTGAAGACAAATATTTGAGTAAGGAATGCCAGAGGAGGAGAAAATCTGGCATAAGAAAAATAAAAACTTAAGAAAAACTCTCTCGCAGATCTTGCACACAACAAAACCGTGGGAAACGGAGAGAAAAGAATGGGGGAAGTGAGAGCTTGGAAAGGGTACAAAGATCTCCATGACATGGCCAAGATTTCCAAAGGTGAGCTGAGGCTTTATCTGGCTCAGCTTGGGAAGTCTTGGAGATGTCAGGGAGGCCTTGTCAGGAATCGTGAACCTGAAAAAAATGCAGGAAATTGGTGAGGAACAGAGATTTCAGAAACTCATTACCTTCCTAGTGTGAGATGATTTTAACCTCCCCCAAACCATCTCTGCCATTTCCCAGCAGGTACTAGGATGCCCCTTGCCCCTTCTGCTATAAAAGAATTAGTTTTTCGACCTGGCTCTGAGGGCCATAGCTAGCTGGTTGCCCAGAGTCCCCCTTGTGCCGGTTCCCACCATCAGTTCTGGCGTGCCTCTGTGACGTCACGAGGGCCAGTCTCCTGGTTCCAGATTTCCACCCTGAAATCTCAGAGAATGGGACGACGCTGACCTGGCAACACCCCAACGCTAATTAGAATAAACAAGATGGGTCTAAATGGCCAGTGGATGAGCTCAAACTATGGACGACGTTGGACTGACCATTCACAACCCTTACCAAGATGAGGATGGCTTTCTTCCCACAATCACCCTCCTGAGACTCCTGTCTTCGTACCGACATCATCCTCTCCAACTTCCGCCTCCGGGTGATGCTGGCCTCGCGGCTGGTGTGCTGAAAGGCTGCACTGACTTCACGCAAGCGGGAGAAAAGCATGGCTGCTAACTCACTGTCTACATCCGCCAGTTTTTGTGCTTGGCACACATTTCCAGCTGGAAAGACACACACACAGCAAGACAAGGAGGAAGAACATGGCAATGTAAAACATCAAACTCAAACAAGGACGTGCAGGGAAGTATGTTAGTCTTTCAACAGCCACAAGACACTTGGCTGATTTTGCTATAATATACAACAGACTAACACAGCTATTGCTACGGGAAAAAAACAGCACAGGAGGTCAATAATCTTCTGGGGAATTGCTGGAAAAACATTTGCTACCTATTTAAACATAGCATTTGTTCCAATTGTGCAGTGGTATTCTGTGTTTCATTAATATGAAAAATCTGTCCTCTCTCTCTTTCTCTCTCTTAGCCTGGGCATTAAAGATAAAAATACAATTAAAGCTAAGGCTACCTCTGCCTTGCTTTCAGATTCTATTAGATCTCAGACAAAAAGACTTGAAGTTTGTTGCTGAAGACAATGTTAATGAATTAGCTCCACGTTATTCTGCTAAACGGTAGAGTATTAAGTTATTAATTTGAGACTTCATCTCTCCGGGTTTATTTCATTTGGGGCCAATTTTCAACACACTACTTAGCTTATACTCTCATATTGATCCCTTTCTTGTTTGATGTGATCTTTTCTTCTCTTTTTGTGGCAGAAAATAGCTTTGCAAATAAAATAATACACTCGTTTAACAAAAAAAAAAAAGCAAGAAAGGAAAAGAAAAAAATCTCCAGCCATCACAGGAAATGCAAAAGGAGAACAAAAATAATCTTTGTTCTCCTTTTGCATTTCCTGTGATGGCTGGAGATTTTTTTCCTTTTCCTTTCTTGCTTTCTTTTTGGACACAGAAACATAAGGAAGGGTATTATGACATGCCACAGAACAAGATAGTTGGCATTCCAAGGACCATTTAGTCCAGACCCTGGCCTGTGCAGGAAATACACGCGTAGAGCATCACCCAGACAGACCCTTCTGGCAAACTCCCCCAGCAACAGTGCCTCTATGACTCTCTGAGACAGGCCACCATTCCACTGCCAAAGAGCTCTTCCTCTCCAAAGTTCTTCTTAACGTGTTTAATTGGAATTGCCTTTCTTGTAATTTGAACCCACTAGTTGAGGTCTTGCTCTCTGGAGCCTCAGAAAGCAACCTTGCTCTATCTTAGAACCACAGAAGGGGCCGACAAGGCCGTCGAGTCCAACACTCTTCTCAATAGTGGAAGACAAATCAAAGCAGATCTGCCCGACAGTTGTCTAAATTTGCTGTTGCTGCTGTTACATGCGGTCAAGTCACCTGCAACTTATGCTGATCCTATGAATGAGCTCTCCTCCACAGCCCTGCTCAGCTTTTGCAAACTCAAGCCAGTGGCTTCCTTTAGGGAATCAGTCCATCTTGTATTGGCTCTTCCTCTTTTCCTGCTCCTTTCACCTTTCTCAGCATTATTGTCTTTTCCAGAGAATCTTGCCTTCTCATGATGTGCCCAAAGTAGGACGGCCTCAGTTTCATCACTGTTGCCTCCAGAGATAATTCCCTTGTTCCATGCTCTAATTGTACGTGTTTTGCAGCATCAGGCTTTCCTTTCACATCTGTGCACATCCACCACTAGACATCTTTTTAGCGTTAATCTAATTTCATCTTTAGGAACAGGGTTATTCACACTTGTCCTTTACTCTTCCATAGTAGCTGACTGAGTGCTTTCTGACTTGGGAGTCTCACCTTCCAAGACTATCTCTTGTTTCATTGTAGACTGTCTCATCATAAGGTTTCTATAGCAAAGAAAGTTCAGTAATGTTTACCTTGCTACCTTCTGCACAGTACTAACAGCCCAGGTTTCACTGCTGTTGCCTCCTCAGCCAGTCACCTTCATTTAATGCTACTACCCAGTACCTGCTGCCCTCATCACCATTAGAATTATTCATTCTCTTCTGCACGCGCAGACTTAACCCATTAGTGTGCATTCACAGAGGCCATGAAGAAGAAGATGCACAACCAAGTAGAAGTCTCCCACATGGCAAACCTTGAAAGATTTCAAGATGGCTTTTATACCAGTTCTCAGCCTTCAGGCAAACAGCTCCCTGGACTGTTTGCCATTGGTCTTGGTTTCCAGGCCATTTACATCAGTCTGTTCTCTTCTGGACACACATCAGCTTATCAATATTCTCCTTAAATGTGGTGCCCAGAACTAGACACAACACTCTGAGCAATGTCTGCCCAAAGCACACTAGGGCGGTACTATTATTTTCCTTGGTCTGGACACTGTATTTATTTATGTATTTCTATGGACCCACCCTAGTATTCCATTTCCATTTTTGGTTGGCTCATCTTTCACTTGTGGCCTACTATGACCCCAAGTCCCTCTTCACAGGTATTACAACCAAGTCAGCGGTTCCTCTGCTCCTGCCCATGGTGTAACAGCGTATCTGTCTGAAGAATTTATGGGTCCAGCAAAGTCCTCCTGTGGATTTGGTAGTACACTCAGAAGCCACTGGGCAGTGAGACATCAGCTGGGCCCTTTTGCCCCCCTCTTGCCCTTGCAGGCACAAGACAGAGAAGCTATTTTTTCCAAGCACTGGAAGAGCAGTACAAAAACTACCCTGCCCAAAAATGGATCAACAAGGGCTTGTTCCTCTCTCCTCCTCCCCCTCACCCCATTTCAGGGCAGTCCTCTTTCCCACTGCAAATACACAGAGAAACAGCTCCAGCTATTTGCCTTGGGAGTGGGGGATAATGGAGAGGATAATGGAGAAGGATAAAGGAAAAAGGGATTGTTCATAGGACACATCTCCCAAAAAGGGCAGTGTGTCTCCATCAGTTTGCAAGGGTGGTCCAGTGATGCTGTTTGTTGTTTCTTCACCTGTTACGATGGCCTTCTTCAGGTGTCTGAAGGGCTGGTCATTTGGAAGATGCAAGAAGGTTGATTTCTGCTGCTCCAGGTGGTAGGACAAAAACCGTCAGATTCAAAGTAAAAGAAAAGAGAGTTCAACAAAACTTCAGAAGCAATTTCTAGAGAGTCACAGATCCTTGAAAGAGGAAAGGAATTCCTCAGAAGGTGATGCATTCTCTATCATAGCATGGTGTTACACAGAGACAGATGGGTGACCATTTGTCAGAATTGCTTTAGAGGTGGATTTCCTGCACCAGAAAGGGTTTGGATTTGATGACCTTTGGAAACCCTTGTCTAATTCTACAGTTTGCCACAGTAACATGTTTTTTTATTTTGTCTTCGCTAACCCCCGCAACTTGGGGGCTTCTCACGGAATCCTAGAATAATGGCATCGGAAGAGGCTTATAAAGCCACTGAGTCCAACCCCACCAGACACACATTAGACTGAAAGCTCAGCACCGAAGGAAAGTGGTAATAATAGTGCTGCACAGCTTGGCCTGCTGCCCAGACCAAGCCTCCACAGTGAAGGTGATTCACTAGCCTTCTTCAGAAAGATGCTGTGTTGGGAGTTAAAAGGGACATAAGTGAAAGGCTGTTTCAATTGTCAAAATATTGCATGATTTCACTTGAGAGTCCTCACCTGTTTAAAATCCTACTTTCTGTTAGACACTCTGGTGGTTCACTAGAAAATGGATTGACATTTTAACTGTGGGCTAAAAGCAGGATAAGAGATCCCGAGATCTTTTCCTCCTAAAAGCAATCTATTTGACTGACTCTTTTGAGATATAAAGTGGTCCTTAACTCATGTCCTGGCCATTTCTTTCCAAGATAAACTCAACAAGGGTATGGGGGCAGAGAGGAGGTGCAAGGCCTATTTGCCAATTACACTGGCTTCTCCAACAACGCCAAGAAGGAAGGCAAAGGAGGGCATGGATTTCCAGAAAACCACGCATGTTAATTTATATTTTACAGATGGAAAGATCAGAAATGGTTTTGAGAATTTAGCTAGAATTATAGGGAATCTCACTAGTACTAGGGAAGACAGGGATCTCTGTGCCTGCTGGTGAGTCTCATGTCTAGGTGCTACTCAGCAGTGGGTGTCAGATAATGTCAAGAGCCCTGATCTCCCTCCTTCTTTGGGTTCTTTACTTTTAAATTAAATGTAGACTAGAGAGCCCTTCAAATGGACGAAATCTTCAAAAAAAAAGAGACTGTCCTCTGGCAGACCATCAAAGGGAGGACTGTGCTCCCTAAAAGAGGACATGTAGCTACCTTTCACCAAACCTTTTGCAGGCTGCCCACTCACTTGCTTCTATCCATTTGGTGTGCCTTTTGCTAAAAAAAGGGAAAACACTTATGTTCCCCTCCCCCCAGGATTGCTGCTTTTCCTCTGCTGCTCTCAGTTACCTCTCCTTCAATAAAATAAATTCACTCAACTGTGTGTGTGTGTGGGGGGGGGACAGATTGAGATTATGTGCCCAAGAGCAACAGTGCTGACATCAAGATATATATCTTTTAAATCTTGCTGGCTTTGCAAGCCATTTCTAAGTTGTAAAACAAAGGCTTGCCAAGAGAGCTTTTGTTTCATCTTTAGCTGTTTTTTTTTAAAAAAGAAGGGGGGTAGAGTCTGTACTGGTACATCTGAACCAATGTGAATTGATCCATCTTTTTAAAAAGTAGAATCCCCAGCTGCCGAGGTGAAAACTATGAATTGAAGGAGGCAAGTTCAGGCTGATTTGCATTTCTCTTTGTGTCATGTGATCAAGGGAGAGAAAAAAAGGGGGAACCAGCCCTCCCCAAACCCCTATCCTGTCCCAGAGCAGCTGCACCCTTAAAGCAATCATACCACTGTAAGTGTTGATGGAGAGCAGGCTGCCCCCATGGAAGCCACTGTTTCCGTCATGCGAGGAGATGACTCGGGAGCGGGAAGGTGGCAATGAGTGTGGTTTTTTCAGCCTTTGTTCACAGAGGTGGCCTGCAGAAAAATAGAAGCACATGTGTCTGTGGAGGGAGGACCAAAAACAGAGCAAAGTCATGACCTGAGCAGCACTTTTCAGTAGTTCTGTGACTGTAGGACCAAGGTAAGTTGCACAGTTTATCATAAAGCTTTTATTTGTCATCAACTAAACCTGAGAAAGTGGAAGGACAGATCCTGAAGCTGAGGCTCCAATACTTTGGCCATCTCATGAGAAGAGAAGACTCCCTGGAAAAGACCTTGATGTTGGGAAAGTGTGAAGGCAAGAGGAGAAGGGGACGACAGAGGACGAGATGGATGGATAGGGTCATCGAAGTCTCCAACATGAATTCGATCCAACTCCGGGAGGCAGTGGGAGACAGGAGGGCTTGGCGTGCTCTGGTCCATGGGGTCACGAAGAGTCAGACACGACTTAACGACTAAACAACTAAACAACAAACCTGAGAAGTGTTGCAACATGGCAGAGCAACTTGTATAAAGGATGGGAAGCCACTAAACAATGGTGTCATGGAGATCAGGATGTGAATTCCCATCTCTTAGTTAAAGCAAGCAGTTAGATGCATAGTATCAATCCCCCACACACATACATTTCTTCACCTAATATATATTTTACTTGGGGAAAAGTCACACGCTTCCAACCTGTGCTGTATAGGACTTGCCGGTTTGAGCCAGGTCACAATCCAAGGTGCCTGACTCTCTTTTTAGGATAGCAAGTCTGGCTTCACTGAGAGGATGACTAAATTGTTCATTTACTCCTGCAATTTGCATCGGATCAAACACAGATGGAATAGAATTAAAAACTGAGGACTATATGATGCAAAACTCAATGAGGAGAAGCATGATGGGGAATCCTTTTCTTGCTCCAATTGCCTGCCATCATCAGGCAAAAAGGGATGTTCCAGTTGTCTTCAAACACTGCACTGCTTCTAAAAAGAAAGCCTTTCAGGTTAGCACAGCAACAGACTACCACTAGGTCACACAGGAAAAATAAATTTTAAAGAAGAGGTGGGAATTGCAAACTGGCATCACGTCAGATGAAAGCTAGCTTCTGCTGTTGGAGCTCCACGCAAAGACAGCTTTGTTATGTGGATTGGCCGCAGGGATTTTCCCCACAGAAACTAGCCAGGGTCCAATTTGAAAAACTGCAGATCACAAAGTGTATTTTTCCCGCTGTGTAGTGGCAGCCTGAGACACTTAAGAGGAAGAGGCTGAAACCTGGTTCTCTCAGTATCAACACTGAAGGAGGATCCAACTGCACAGCTCAGCTTCTGCTGAGGTCAGGAAGAGCCAAATACACCGGTGGAGGTTTCAGGATAAGTGCGCAGGAAGACGGCCACAATCCTGAACTACACTGGAATGGTGGGAGCCTGCTGGGGCACCATATTATACTTCCACCCCTGCCCCCAATTGTTCTTTGGGATAATGAAGGTGTAACCAAGTCACATTTCAGAAGTAACACAAATGGTTACAAAGCTATTTTTCAGCAAACAAAGGAAGGTTTTCCTACTTGCCTTCAAAAGTCATCTTGACAAGCATTTTGCACTTTTCACGCCATTCTAGTTTTGGCCCCAAAGAGCCAAGAAAAACACGATTTTGTCTCATCTTTGTGCATTCTTCTGGTTATTTTCAAATCAAAGTCTCAGAACCAACTTTTGGAGTGAACTGGAGAATCTTTCCTTGCATTTTTCCGGCTTATTGGTATAAAAGCAACCTACACTGCAACAAACTAATTTTGTGAGTGCAAGAACAATAATGGCAGCTATCCTCTGACCACTTGTACATAATGAGTGAGCCCCCTTTAAAAACTCATGTTTCAAGCTCTTGGTGAAATTCCTCAGGAGTGGAAAGGGAGGCCTGCATGAGAGGATGAACCACGTGTGTCCATATTGGGGTGGGGTCTTCCTATATCTGACCGAAGCACAAGCTGCTCTCCGATGTGTGCCAGGACAGTCAGCTGGAAGAACCTGCGGCAGCCAGGACCATACCTCTCCTCCAAAAAGTTTTTTTTTCCCCTTTGGCCCTCAAACTGTTCTACCTGGCAGGGCAACTCTCCCCTGGGGCCTGACTGCAGACCTTGCATTACATCAAGGACACTGAGGGAGGATCGCCTTGCTTCGCGCATGCCACTCAATTCAATCTCAAAGCCCCAGGGATACTTAGCATGAGTTCTTAGTATGCCTGGAGACTCTGAGGAATGTTTGGGGAAGATTGGAGGTGAGAAGATGGAAAAGGGGTAGAATAACCATCTCCAGATTTGCAAGTAGTTAACACACAAAAGATGGAGCAAGCTTCTAGCCAGCTACTCCAGAAGGTGGAAACTAAAACATTGGATTCAAACTACAAGAAATGAGATTCCAACTAAACGGGCCACAGAATGTCCAGAGAGCAAGAGCTGTTTGAGAGGAGGACGCTCTTTCCTTGAATGCTTTAGAGCAGAGGTCGGGTGGCCACTTTTCAGGGACCTTCTACCTGTGGATTCCTGCACTGGCAGGTGGTAGAACAAGATGAATTTTGGCAGATCTCTAGGAGTCTGAAGGTGAGGCATGGCAAGTATGATCTGAGGCTTTGTTTTTCCTCTTGTGGTTTCTCTTCTCCTCCCCCTCCTAGGTCTCCTGTTTCCCCTTCCTCTGATCTCTCACCGCCTGCAGCGAGTTCTTTTCTCTTTTGATGAGAAGCACCAGAACCACGTTATATGCCACAGAAAAAGAAATCTACCTTCCCCGGAGCCATGTTAGTCATGAAGGTGACTGCATGGGGTGAGGGTTCACCTCTTCAGCAAAGTGTGTCTCAGGAAGTGTGCCAGAAAGTCCTGCAAGGGCACCCGAATTGCCTGTGTCACCTCAAACACCAGCCTCGGAGAGTTACTTCTTGCTCCGCTATTTGAAGCCTTATCTTGTTTTGTACCTTTCTGATACCTGAGCAGGTTCTCTTTTGACTTTTTGGGAAATAAACACCTTGATGCATAATGGCAGCCTTACACAGCCCTTTGCAAGGCTGCCGATCCTTTTGATCTCAGCCTCCCCCTGCAAGCCAAAATCTTTCTTTAAAGCCAATTTCTTCCCTCTAAACCCACAGGCCTTTGCAGGCAAATGGAGGGGGGTTATCAAAGGAAACACCTTAAGGCCTTTTTTTTTTTTTTTTGCATAAGAGGCTCTTTGATTTGCTGTGTGCCAGGAACCCCGGTTCCTTTGGAAAAGATGCAAGGGGAGCACCTTCATTTCAAGAAGGCAAAGATTATTTTACAGAAGGCGAGCTGCTTCTTCAGGTTTTTCCCTCCTGAGCTGCTCCCCTGTGCAGGGAAGGGTCTCCTCTCCTTGATGTCCTCTCACAAACTGCGAATCATTTCTCTGTGGAGGGTCACGTCCTTCAAGGGGAATCTTCCCAGGCAGAGCTAAAGTCCACAGTGGGTGCCAGGGTGGCCACTCGCCTGCCACCAAGACAGACAAAAGAGAATGCTGCACAGCATAAAACAGCACAGACTAGTTTATGTATACAAAGGGAACATTCATTTTTATACAGTAATTCAAAAAGTATAGCAATGTCTCTCACTCAAGTGCAAATGACAAGGTGATTCAAGCACCTGCTGCCGAGTCTCCCAGCCTAGTGCTGTTCACTGCAGATGACAGGCCACTTCATTTCTCTCCTTACTGCCCTTTATCTTTAAAAACAACTTGAGAATGAGGAAGGGTTGCCCCCTGGCAGCCCATTAAAGGGTCCAGAGACAAGGGCTTCTCTTCTCTTCTTCTTCCCTGTGCCCCAACTCCTCTCGTCTTTTCTCTCCTGGCAAATGGCAAGGGATGGAAGAGACTCCTCTGATTGTTTCATCCAGGTTTGAGATTAAGGCAGACAAGATGGGTGCCTCCCAGGTAGCACACTCTGGATTTTCTCCTTTAGCCTTCATGTGTCTGGACCAGTCTTACAGCCACAGGCAGGCAGGAACAGGGAGCTGCCATATCCAAAGTTAGATTCTTGGCCCTTTTAGCTGAAGACTATTGGCAGGAGATCTTCGGGGGTTTCAGGAAGTGTCCAGCTCTGTGTGGAGATGGTGGAGGGCTGGGCCTTGGGCTCAAGCTTGCAAAGCAGAAGTGCCAGCACCGAACATCTCCTTACCTGCAACACAAGACCGCAGAAGGGCAGTTCTTCTCCACTCACTCCTTTCTCCAGCCATTCCTGTGGCATAAGCAATGTAGCTTCATTTGCATCCTGATTGGGTGCAGACAACCATGTGAGAGGAACATGTGGTTGAAAAACTAGTATGTTTTCTTCTCCCGAGCAAGTACAACTGGAGTGCCTGATTTGACCCTTTGGAGCATGAAGTGATTTGGATAATGAATTTACTGAAGAAAAGCAGGGGGGAAGACAGTAAAAGAGGATTCAGACTTAGTGAGGAGAAATGAACCGGAAGGCCAACTCACAGAAATCCATAACTGGGGGCGGGGGGGGGAGGAGAGACGACACCCAACAGCATGAATCCTGAAACTGGAGAAACGATGGGAAGAATTATGGGATGGATAAAAGCAAGATAGGGGAGATAAGGGACTAAGTCCATGAATTCTAAACAAAAATGCAGCAGGGAAAGCAATGTGACCCACCAGACCACAGCAATCCTCGCGAAGTCGTTTTGAGTCCCTCTTTGCCATCTGGCCACTTCCTTGCCTAGCCTTCAAACCACCTTACCAGCAATCATCTCAAAGATGTTCCTTCTCTCCTACTCTACCCCTGTTCCCACCCCCTCCACAAAAGAAGCTTATCTCCTTCTTGCAGACAAAGTATGAAATGTCAGTTTATGATATGGTAGAATGAAAGCTAATCTTTCTTCTGAAGATAAGATTTTTTTTTTAAACAGAGCTGCTCTGGTTTTTACAGGTGGATGAATTAAAGCCATGAACCTGGCAAGAGAAAAGTCCTTATGTGTCTAGATCCCTTCCTCCTAGATACGGCCCTGTGGTGCCTCCTTCTCATCCCAATCATCTCCTCCACTTTGCTGTTTTGTTGGCATCTAATTGAGTGTTGCTTTTCCCATATTGTCCTTTTCCAAAGCTGCCTCTGATTCCCTGTTTGTAAACAAGACTAAACAGAATTAATGACCTGTGCATTTCCATCATGCTGTAAGAACCCAATGTTATTTCCATTGTCAGGGCACACAGGGGATAATAAGATTTTACAATGTGCGGTGGTAAAACTCCCTACCCCGTCCCTGGAGCAGAACATCTCTCTAAATCATCAAAACCATGGCTTCACAGACTGGGATGCAGACATTGCTCTTTCCTAAGGAGGAGTCTTCTGCTAGTTTTTCATTTAAAAGGTAAACTCTAGGAGACGTAGACAGCTCAGTGGTTTAGATATCTAGCTGTAGAGCCAGAGACTGGGAGTTCAATTGCTCATGGTGCTTCCCTGACAGGGACTGGACACCGTGATCCAAAGGGTCCCTTCCAGCACTGCAGCTTTAAGAGTATTACTGTTATTGTTGTTGCTATATAACAGATACAAGTATTTAAAAAATATCCTAAAGCCGGGGTCCCCAACTCCTGGTCCACCTTGGCAGGACTGGGCCGTGGAGACAGATCTTCCACACCCCTCGCATGTACACACGCACCCGCACGCACACACGGCCCCCACATGCACACACTGGTGCCCTGCCCCCCTCCCTGCACATCCCGCCAACTCACACATGCGTGCACGGGTGCCCCGCCTCTGCAGCGCACAGACCCCACCCCCCAACCAATCTTGCAGTTCGGAAAAGGCTTGGGACCACTGCCCTAAAGTATTAGTTAAATATTGGTGCAATATGTATGCTGTTCCTAATACTGCCTTTTTTGCAAATCTGATGGTGTTATTTCAAAGGTCTGTAGCTGATTATATCTGATAAAATTCCACCGCATTGTTTCCAATGCCATGATGACTATGGGGACCACTGAAGTGTGTTTCATCCATAAATGAGTTATTTCTATTGCCAGAAGCCTGTATCTTGCTTATTTTTTCCAATTCTTTATCTTCATCTCTGGCATCCCCTGGAATTGCACATTTCTTCATTCTGTTACTGTTATGTCTGGTGCCTTATGCTCATGGTGTCTGCCCATATGAATCTGGAAGCCCCAAACAACCTTAATTTGGTCTCTTTTTTTTTGACAGCTTCCCCACCTGATGTTCCCACAGATTCTTGAATACTGTGCACCTGCCATGCACTTACTCCATGACAGGACTAGATCCCCATTTGACCTGAGACTCCTTTGCCCCAACAACAGGGAGGTTTCCCTGGGAAGCACACAGATGTATCACAACTTACCAATATTAGCCAGGCTCAGGTGAAGCCAGCCTCTCACAACAGCATGGACTCCAATGGGCTTCACGTACCCAGGCTGGAAAACCTCCCCACTCATCACTGGGGTGTCCTGCTTGTATTCCATGGTGACCACCTCCAGCTCGTGGTGGACTTGAACAGCTGTCCGGCCCTGGCGGAGTAAGTGCTGAAGAAAAGAAGAAAGAAAGCCTCAGTATGAGGAACCGATGACTAGGGTGTGGTGGGATGGAGGAGGAAGAGGACTGAACCGACACGTTCAGCTAGCAGGAGATGCCCAGAAAAAACAAGCACTTTGGCCAGAATGATAAGTTATGGCTGACGAGGGGCTGAAAACATTTAGCTTTGGCCTCTCTCCCTATAAGCATTTAGACCCTAGCACAGTGCACTTAAGTAATGCAGCTCTCAACAGAGGGAACCCCCCCCCCCAAAAAAATGTTCCAAGTAGAAGCCACAGAGGGTGAGACTGGTGGAACCTGACTGCACAGCTCAACCGAACATCTACGTCATTTCAGAATCTTCTGATTCCAACACATCAAACAGCCTATCTGGTCCTATCTCTTCTGATGTCTAGAAGTTGAGTCATGGCAACTGGGCTGCTTTCTTATTAGGTTGAAACGTTTTGCTACTCCTCCAAGTAGTTCTTCAGTCTGATACTTTGCTCTGACAGAACAGCCAGCAAATGGGTGCCCACCTTCAGTTTCACAGTTGCAGATCCAACAAGGAGCAAGGAGTCCCCGTCCCAGGCATCTATTTGCAGAGTGTGCTCAGCCAGGTAACGGATAAACCACCGTTGCTCGCCTGGTTTGAGAAACCCAGGATCCACCATATACCTCAGCTGGAAGCCTGGTGAGCCTGTGGAGAAATTAGCCGGTTACAGGTGTCCCAGGAATTTCAGAGCAAAAAGTGTTACGTTCCAGTAAATGCCTGGCCTGCTGATAGCCTTGTAAATGTTCTAAGCCAGTAATAATGGGCTCAAGTTACAGGAAGCCAGATTTCTGCTGAATGTCAGGAAAACCTCTCAATTGTTAGAGCAGTACGACAAGGGAACCGATGACCTAGAGAGGTGGTGAGTGTTCCAACACTGGAGGCATTCAAGAGAGATTTAGACAACCCCCTGGCAGATATCCTTTGATTTGTATTCCTGCCTTGAGCGAAGTTTGACTCAATGGCCTTATAGGCCCCTTCCAAATTCACAATTCTAGAACTCTATAATACGATAAGGCTACTTTCCTCAGGCAACAGAGCTACAAGCCTCCCAGCTAGGTCTTTATCTATGGAGAACGAAGGGGCTGCAAAGCAGCACCTTCACAGCCTTGTTGATTTACTGAACTTGCCACTTCCCTCTTGCCTTGCTAGCCCTCTGCCTTCATGAAAACGATGGCCTGGCTTTGGGGATGCTTTGTGTCTTTCCCTAGCCACCCTCTCACCCAGACTCATTTTATACCATTCTAGCCTGAAGGAAAGTTCTGGAGAACCTCAAAGCTCACCTTGCTTTTAAACTTTTTAGTGTTCCAATAAAAATACAGCTTTACATGGAATGTTGTCCTGCAAAAGTGACCTGATTCACAAAAACCCGCTACTAGCCCCTATATTCATATTAGTGATTCAGGAGTCTAAGCACTTGGGATCTGCTCTTATTGTTTTGTTTTTGGATCCCAACTCCCAGAATTCTCCAAGAACTGTCCAGGCAGAATTCTGGAAGTTTCAGACCCCAAACATACACCTACAGATACCTTCATTTCACCTACATGTCCACCCCAAAGTAAATTTCAACTGTAGGCCACTCTGGGAACCAGCTCTGGCTGTAAAGGTGTGTCCAACTATAATAAGCTCAAATGTAATCGGTTGCAAGACATAAAGAACTATAACTGAAGGTGGCCCATGGTCACAGCCACCTTTCAGGCAAGTGAAACTCAAAATTTTAGGAGTGAGGAAACACAACAGGGATTAGGGGCAGGGTGAGAGGGCAGATGGTAAGGAGGACAAGGTAATATGGAAAGATGGAAAATAACGGCCTCTGCATAGTCTTCAGCCAGTCTTTGCCAACCTGGCGCCTTCTAGCTGTGCAGGAAAAGATCCTCTGCCCTTCTTTTCTTCTGCAACCACCTGCCTCCTCCACAATCTCTCGGATGGAATGTGTTCTCCCCTGAAATGGGTGGTCTGGGGCTTGGGGCAGGGAGGAAGGAAATGTGTTGTTTCCTTTTCTTTAAAAACACGCCCCACAGGTTGCCCCCTGGGCTTACTGAGGTCGAAGGTTCCATCTTGGTTAATCTGGGCCAAGAGATGGGAAGAGGTGACCACAGGAGTTTTCCCTGAGACATCCATTTTCACCAGCTGCAACCGTGGCGTTGTGACGGGAGGGAAGCGGTAAAACTGGAAGGTGAAATAGATGGTTTTCAGCCCCGTCTCAGCGATGCTATCCTGGTTGTGCTGTCTTGTCAAAAAAACAAGGGAAGGGATCAGAATACAATCTGATCGTTCTGATCAAGCCATTCAGAGTAATATCTAGATGCAGCCACCGCCCCCACCATAACCCACAAAAAAATTCCCAAGCTGTGTGCTGGGTTCACTTCCCAGAGAAAGGCTTCAAGGTGTCATGAGGACCATATGCATCTTAAAAGTTGTACACTCTTGGGAGGTACAGCGTAATCATCCACAGCAGAGACTCCTCGCTGCTTCTCTGAATGAATCACTACTCTGGCTCTGCCTCCTTCCAACTCAGTTGGTATAGGAGGTTCTGTCAAGTCTATGCACTGGGTGTCAATTGTAGCTTCAAAACACTGAGAATTACATCCCTGATTATCTTGGGTTTCATATTTTGGTCCCAGAAAGCAGGTTTCTTTGTTGCTGTGAAGGTATCCCTGAAAAAAATGAACAAGGAGTCCCATGGTACCTTAAAGACTAAAACAAATGTTATCTGGCAGAAACTTCTGTGGACTGAAGGGGCATGGTGTGGATCAGCACATGATATGCTACCTGCTGGAAAGTATTTTGTGAAGAGTGCTGTGTCTATTGGTGGGAGATAACAAAGAAGAAGCCAGGACATTTCTGCAAAACAGTTGTGTGGGGGAGAGGCTACAGGAAAATGGGAAGCATACTGAGAGTTTTAATTCAGCTCCATAAGAAACGAATCCAAAAACACTGTTTTGGGAGCTTTACCTGGTAAATGCAAGGAACTGGAAGATGATCTCATTGTTCTGCAAGAGGTCGGCTTCCTCCTGCTGTGGTTGGTAGTCCACAGGATCTTCCGGGTCCACCAGCTGGGCAGGTTCCTTGTTGCAGTCCAGGAGTGGAGGGAACCCAGAGGCATGCAGGCGGGCCAGGGAGGCCCGCGTCAGAACACTGCTATGGCTGAAGGGGAAAGAGCAGTTGTGGGATACTGGAGATTAACACCAAGTGTAATGCAAGGCCTAAGAGGAATGATGGCAGGTGTTGTGAGCACTAAGCACATTTTGCACCCTTTCTAAGACTGAAAAAAAAGGGACTCCTCTTGGCCTCGCCAGCTGTGGAATGCAATATGGCCTAGTGAGCAGGGATATACCTGGATTCTAAGCCCTTTTTATTCAGGTTCTAGCTGTCCCAGAAATTGTGCCATTTCCACTCTCAACACTTGCCTCTGGGACATCCCACCAGCCCATCCTTTGGGGGTTTCATTCTGAAATCTGAAGGAATGGGATGCTGTGCACCTAGCAAGGCATTAAAAGCATGACTCAATTCCAGTTGCATTCTCTGCTGTGGATGCCTGAAACTGTGGATAGGAAGGAACCCCACATACAACACGGCAAGACAAAGACCACAAGGGGGTGAAACAAGGGCCACAAATAAGCAAAACCACAAATAAGCAAAACCATGGATACCGATCCCCACAATTATGAGATGGTTGTGTGTCCAGCTGCATCACAAGGACCCATCACCCACAACGTTTAGCACATTTCTACTCCTGACTTATTTTCACTCAGAGCATCAAGTAACCAATTACAAGTTATATATTTAATCTGCAGCTCTTTACTTTTGGGGTAACGAACAACGTGATTAGAAGTTACAAGCTTACTTTTAAGTATAATGAGGAATACATAAGTAACAAATGAGGCAAATTAGTTTTGCGATCAGATAAGTGGTAATAGCAACCTGTTTGCCGGGTAAGAAACCAGATTTCTTTTAAAACATAATGGTCTGTGCTCTGGAGACAGTTCCCCAAAAGTGGGATGGATGAAAAGTAAATTCACTTGCAAATGTGTTAAACAGACCCATCCCAAGCTGGGGAAAAGCCCTCCCACCTTGATACTCCCCAGCCTCACCTTCCTGAGTGTGTTCCCAGGGTGATAAGGGGAACATGGACAGGTGTGAATGGCAGCTCCTGAAGAAGGTCTGCAGGGGAGGGTTCCTGAGCCAGAGAGCTCTGGCTGAGATCAGACTCCAGGTGAGTGATGCCACCACGTGGACTCTCCTGCTTGAAAAAGGAGAGGAACTGAAGAAAAGGAAAGTCACCGGCACTTCCATGGGGTTAGGGGAAAAGACTCAGCCAGCTCACACACAGAGTGATTGAGTTTCTGCCACTCTGCCTTCGGATGCCAGATTCTGAAGCTGTGTCTCTCTTCTGGCAGGACTGTGCGTGGCCTATCATTCCATTGCAGTGGAGAAAAACACAGTTGTCCCTTGGCTCTCATTTTGAATGAATGAATGAATGAATGAATGAATGAATGAATGAATGAATGAATGAATGAATGAATGAATGAATGAATGAATGAATGAATGAATGCCTCCGCTTTCTTGAAAAACAACAGCACTAAGTTCCTAAGACTTATGGCCGCAAAGACTAGGTTTGAAGACTGTGGCAGCAAAGTGGCATCAGATCGGCAGCTATTGAAACAAGGAGAGAGGGAGATTTGCCATTTTGCACACACCTCATCCTGCACGAGGCCGAGTAGAAAAATCATGCATTACCAAATGCATCTTGATACCTGCAGTTCACACAAGGCATAGGATTCTGCTTTTCTGGTGTGTTTGGAAAAAGGTATATCCAAACAAGCAAAATTTAAAAGCACAAACTGTGCTTGACCTTTTTTTAACACACACTAAACTCTCCAGATTCTAGGGTGCCTCTTGCTCCCAATCCCAGGCAGGCCCTCAAAAGGTGTTGCGGGAGGCACACAGCTTTAAAAGTGGCTTGGCGCTCTTGCTAAGCTCTGTGTCTTCAGCTGATGAGGAATTTTTCCAGCTGGAGCATGACACACGTCTCTGGAGAGCTAATGTGTCTGGAGCTCTAATGAGAGGTTAATAACACATCCAGTTTGGGCCATACAAAGATCGCCTGAGGATAATCCTCCTTTTGCTTCAGCACCTTTGCCTCTACCACAACTCTTGGCACACTGCATGCTTCTGTGACCATTTCCAGCACAGGCAGGAGTGCATGATCTTCCGCTTTTCCTGGCTGGCAATCCCTGCCTTCAAATTTGGCAGTGGCAGGGATGTAGCCCTGGGGCCACGTACACAAATGCCCAAGGCTTTTTTGTGTGTTATCTGGTTCTCTTTTTCCCCCACCCAATAAAAGGCAAACAACCAATCATGGAAACCTCCAGGTTAAATGATTCACCTTGGAATAGGTCACGGACTATCTCTTACATAATTTCACACTAAACATGTGCACATTTCTTTTTAAAAAATTGATGCCTTCCAGCCACATCTGGTTTCCTGTCTTGGACTTTCTGACTCTTGGTGCTTCTCACCCTGAAGGTACTGGTAGCAGAAAATTGGACAAAGACCCACCAATGCTGCTCACCCCTGCTTTGACAACCCTTGTGTGGCCTAGCTTTTCTTCAGGGGTGCTTTTCCTCTGAAAGCCACCGGCTCATCAAGGCTGGATTCCTTCTGTAATTTGGGAACTGCCACAGGGAGCTACTCGGTTTAAACAGGTAGACAATGACCTGTTTTGAAGACATCCTTTGTTCAAACAGGCTGGTGGTGAGTTAGGCTGAACAGACTTCCAGACCCATGTGCGAGAAGCTCTGAAGGGAAGCACTAAGATGTGGGTGTGAATCATCTGCACCATAAGAGTGGGGAAACAGAGGAAAATAGGAAACTGTACTGAGTCTGCCTAAGTAGCCCATGACTGCCCTTTGGAATCAAAGCAATTTATAGCAAGGACACCAGGAGAGGGATGTCGCAGGGACACCGTGATGTCACAGGCTAAGCTGGTAGAGAAAGCCCTTCCTGGAGCGGGAAAGCTGGGGCAGATGCTACAACCTGGTACACAGGATTGTGTCCTTGACGAAATGAGCAGGTATCCTGGAGAACAGCTCTACCTAACCCTTTACCTCTTGACGTGTCCGCCGGAGAGCTTCCGAGGACTGGAACAGCGAAGCACCACTCAACGGCTGCAATGGGGGTTTGGAGGCTTGGTGTCCAGGAGACACAGAGAGCTGGGATATTGACAACTGAAATGCAAGAGTTAGGGGTTTAGCAGGACGCATCACAGCTGACCTTTCACAATTAAAACAACAGAGCATGGACAGAGTTCCTACTCCAGTCCTCTGAAGAGGCCAGCCACAGAGACTGGCAAAACGTCAGGAAGAATAACCTTCAGAACACGGCCGAAGAGCCCGAAAACCCCACAACAACCACAAAGCAACAACAACTTGTAATTAGATAGAGCCTAGAAGGGCGCTAGTGATTCTGTTGACATTGGGGAAGGGGCTTAGGAGAGAGTCCCCAAGATCAGGGACCTGAATGGTCAGAATCCTCCATGGTGCTTTGCAAAGTAACATAAGGTGAAAAGTAACTAAATGAGGAAACAGTCTTATGTTTCACATAGTGGAGATATGTTATTAGTAATGTTCTCTTTGAATAATTGCTGCTGTTGTTCTTATGACTGTTGTTGTTGTTGTTGTTGTTGTTATGGAAAAGGGGATTTTCAAAAATCCACACAGTCTCCTTCCTCCAGGAAGTTCAGGGAAGTATTCTCATTTCTCCTGTCTCCTTGTTAACCTCACATCAACTCTGTAGGTTTGGCTCAGGCCGAGAAACCGGCCCACAGTCACTTGTTTGGGTCGCGGCAGAGCAGGGATTTGAACCCAGGATTCCCCAGCCAGACTCCCAACAATTTTAACCACTGACACTAATGACGAGCACTACTAGCCATTGTTGCACTCTTTTGAAAAAGACGCTCTCAAAGGACATCAGTAAGAAACTGAATGAAGGGCATTTCTGTGTGAAACGGGCATGAAAAAAAAGGACAACAGAAGCCTGATGGTTTACGCAGGATCTTCTTTAAAACGGGATTTGTCTAGTAACAGCTTTTTATCCACTGATAGCAAAGAGGAGGTCACCCTGGGGGTGCCTGACCCTCTCCACTGCCTCTGCCCTCTCTTCAAATCTCAGCAGCTTTTCCTGGCCAACAGACCCACTAAGCTCCTTTCTTCCATTCCTGCCCTCTTTCCGCTGGAGTCAAATGCCTTAATTTACTCGGGAGCACCCTTCCAGGAAAGAATACAAGAAAAAGGACTTGAAAGGCATTTAGAACAAAAACAAAAACAAAAAACCCACATTTGAGTCGGAAGTTCTCCGTCTTCACATCACAAGCAATGGAGTACTCAGTAACATCTCTGCTGAGCCCGACATTTCTGCTGAGAGAAGGGACTTCCCGCCGCATCTCTGCATGAGCCTTGGCTTTAGCCTCACATCTTTTGCGTCAACAAAATGGTCACACCGTATCGTGGAGTGCAGAATTATGTGCCCTTACAGGATGACACCCCCCCCGCTCTGCAGCGCCACTTGTGCAGCTCTTTTTGGAGCATGGAGTGTGTGACAGGACTAGGGACCATCGTTTCAGATGGGGAAAAAACCCTCACAAGCCACAGTCAGGAAAGACTGGCTTGGGGACCCAACCAAAATGTAAAGAATACTCCTAAATTTTATCTGTGTGTTTCATCTCTTTTGTGAACTGTTCTGAGGTTTCAGATTGTTACGTTCATCACATATTTTAATGCGTTGTCTAATTATTTGATGCAAGCTATTCTAGGAGTTCTTGGACAGAAAAAAAAACCACATAAAAGAAAGCAATAAACAAATAAGTAAGAAATAGCTCCCAGTTCCATTAAGGTTTGCACAATAATTAGTGTAGAACTTGTGTCCTTTCTTGTTGAGAACCAAAGGACACAGACGGCAAGCACAGAATGGGTAGACGGTAAAGAAAGATGCAAGCAACACATCCAGAGCTTCAATTCCTTAATGTCTGTGCCACTGAGTATGAGATACCCATGCAATCTTCATTCTTTGTGCCAAAGCAACCTTGGGGCAATTTTGCCTAATTTGCACACACAGAGGCTGAAATCCCGCTGCTCTGCATAGCAAGTCACACCTAGAGTAATCCCACTCAATCCATGTGCAAGAATGAATCAAGAGGGGGTTCAGATCCCTGCGGCAGAAACTGTACTGACACAGAGCGACTGGAGAGTTCCTCAGTAGTAGACATCCATTCACTACAGGTCCGTATGAGTTGCTGTTTTGAACTTGCCCATTTTCTAATTATCTTCCCTGTGTTGTGTGTGTGTGTAATTTACATTGGGTTGAACAGATGATTCCATGTTAAGAACACAGAACATGCCCTTCTCAATGAAGCCACAGGACCATCTACCATGACAGTTTTTCCCCATAGAATCCAGCCGGATGCATGTGGGAAACCCTCAAGAAAGGCATAAAGTAACAGCACCCTCCTGCTCCTCTTCTCCAGCAAGTGGTGGTTTGAAGCCATCCTGGAGTTAATACAGAGCCATCAAAACCTGGAGGTGGTCGGTGGTGTTATGAGTTTATCTAATCTCCTTTCCAAGCAATCTGGGAGCAACTTCCTTATGCTCATCATTCCAGGGGAGGCAAATTTATTAGGGAGCAAGGGGAGGAGTGTCAGTCCATCACGGTGGTTCGTATCAACACAGAAGGCCCTTGCAATGTAGCAGCTAAACTAAATGCAAGACTGGTGTTCAAAAGACAAGGGTTCAAATCCCCACTTGGCCTTCAAGCTCACAAGGCTAAGTCTCACCCCAATCTATTTCATGAGGTGGTTGTGAGGAGAAAGTGGGAAAGAAGCTTGAACTCACTAGAGGTAAGGTGGGACATAAATGTAACACGTAAAGAAGAACTAAATATATGTGGGCGTAAGAAGGGTTGACTCAATTTAAATGCAGAAAAATGATCAGCAGCGTGGAATAAAGTATAAACAGACATGAACCACTCTCTCACACACTTACCCCAGGACCTTGGGAATAATCCTGAGTGAAAACTAGCATCTCAGAAGGAGGTGGAGAACCTAGAGAGAGAGAGAGAGAGCATTCAGTCAAGGCACAATTATCAAAACTGACTGTGAAATTTTCAGGCAGACACTCTCCACCTCTTTCAGTACCAAAGAAACAACCACAACCAGCTCCCTGGAAGATGCGCAAAGAAGTCCTCTCCAAGCAGAACTGGTTTTGACACACAAGACATTATGTATTGGTGTGGTTTAAAAAGGAAAAGTACAACAAAGTGCTTTCCTGGCATATGCATGGATTTTTATAGAATAACATAAGCAAAAGTGGCAGGAGTTAAGAAATTTGCATCAGAAGTGCAGAGAAAATCAAGTCTCTTTCAGTTTCTGAAGTTCCTACACATATGCAATTTTTTAAAGGATAAAATAAAAAGAAACTGGCAAACAAATAAAGGACAATACAGGAAAACAAAATTAGGCACCAGAAAAGAATGATATATAATTTGAATACCTTTTTTAGTATCTTGGAAATGATTTTCCAGATTTTTTCAGCTTGCTTAAATTAACAACTCTCAGCTGAGTGAGTGCAGTACATTTCCAAACCATGCACAACCTCATTGTGATGAATTCTTTGTCCTGCAACAGAACTTTTTTTCCCTCCGAGTATCCGTGCCTTGGTTCCTGGAGGCAAGGGCCAAGCAGAGTGCCCAACAGCCCCATGTGACTATGGCAGCAAATATACATGGAATCAAGGGAGTAAAGCCAAGGTCATGTCACCAACAAAGGGATTAGGCACAGCCAGTCAACAGAGGCAGAGAAACCAAGCCGAGGTCACAAGAGATCAAGACCTACACCAGGTGGTTCAAGGACAGGAGAGACCAAGACTGTTTAATTCTTTTTAAAGAAACCGGGCCTTCTCGGCATTGGCCACTCGACTATGGAACAGTCTTCCAACAGAGATCCGCCTGGCACCCCCGCTGGATGTTTTTGTAAGAGCCATTTAAAGACTTGGCTCTTTAGGCAGGCCTTCCCTTCTGTCAATTCTTGAATTCTATCTTCTTGTTTTTCTATCATTCCACATCTTGAATACACTATATTATTGATTCAATTGTTTAATGTTCATGATGTTTTTATGATATTTTATGGTATTTGTAAGCCGCCCCGAGTAGACGCTGTCTAGGGAGGGTGGGGTAGAAATCAAATAAATAAATAAATAAATAAATAAATAAATAAATAAATAAACAAACAAATAAACAAATAAATACAAAAGCTATCAGAGATGCAAGTGGTCATGAAAGACAGAGGGATGTGGTTTCCGACAGCTGCACCCGCTCTCTGCTGCACGTGCCAACAACTTCTCGCCCGGGCACAAACACGAGGCGTTTAGGGGCTTGCTAACAGAGCAAAGACTCTACAGGTGGTGCCATCGTGCCTGACTCTCCAGCTTGTTTTCTCCTCGCCTAAGCTCCCCAACAGTTCTACAACAAGCTCTTCAAGGGGAACTCAATTAAACCAGCAGTGACCCACGGCGCCCACACTTGGGTTGGCAGAACAAGGGCACAGCCATCTCCGCAGCAACCTCAACCAGGTTCAGATCTATTTTTAGGACAAAGCCTATTGGCAGAACAAATACATGATACGCAAGGACACTTTGCTCTGAGGCACCAGCAGTCCGCAAGTGATGGATGAATACAGACCCTCTCTTTCTCTTAGCAAAGGGACGAGCAAACTTCCCCAGGTAGTACCAGTGCTGCACCATTTAAGATAATCCCATAAAAAAAGAGTCCTCATTTTCTGCAGACATGCCAAACAAGAGCTCCTTCTTCAATCTTTTCTTTGGACCTCATGCCAAAATGATGTTTTGTTCTTTTTCTCTGCCCCCACTTGCATTATCATGGAGCCAAACGTGATGAGCTCTATGGCACCCTGTTCACTGCATTGGTCCCTAATGGATTGTGATTACCCTGGTAGGTAATCTCAGAAGGAAAAAAAAAAGCAGCAACAGCCAATGCCTGCTCTGTCTGAAAATATCTATCCAGTGAAGCAGCAGTCTTTATTAGGCCCACTGGCTTGATGGAGTTTGGGGTCCCCTTCTCGAACGCTATGCCGTCAACACTGGGTGGCAAATTTTTCCCCTCTGAAAACAAACAGGAAATATGTGCTTTAAATGAGGCTTCCTGTCTTGCTGCCAAAACTGAGTGGCAAAGCCACGAGACTCCCTTAAAAACATTTTCTGTTTGTGGAGAACAGGGGTGTCTCTGTTCAGGGACAGGGCAATTTGGGTACATGGGGAGGATGCAGCCCATTTCAGGCTCCTGGGATAGAAACTGATCTCCTGGCCAAAGTCTCGGGGATCTAACTCCACAGATCTAACTCCACAGATGGTGTCACCAGCAGAGACTTTTCTCGGCTTGCATTTGCTCTCCATGGTTTCCATGGCTACTGGGTTATACTCGTAACTCCAGATTTCCCACAGGGCATGAGTGGGGTATGGAGACTGGTTCCTACATATGACTCTTTGGTTTAGCTGAGCCGGAGGGGAGTCTTCCAGGAAGGGTCTTCAGTTTAAAAGTTTTAAGTTTTCAGTTTAAAAAGAGAGCGTGCTTGAGAAGGAAGGAGTTGTTATTCTCCGTGGAGCAGGACTTGTGTTTGGTGAGGGATGGACAAAGTATAGCCCCGAGGCCCCACGCAACCCTTCAACATAATTTTATTTTTGCAGTCTCTTTGGCCAAAACAAGGTGAATGTTCGAAACCCCTTGGAACATCCAGGTCTAGTGATTCACCTTTTAAATAGGTTACAAACAGCCCTGAACTGCTTACTTCCCCAAAAGATCAATCTTCCAAAATGGGAAGTAGACTTCAAGGCACTTCCACATTCTTGTGTGGCATTCTTTGGCTTTCTTGGTGGCCACGGGAGCAAAAAATAAAAAATAAAAAACAGGGCTTCTGGACCTGATAGTGTTGCCCATTCCAGATTTAAGTAATGGAATTTCGAAGAAAGTGTGCAAGAAGGGTGTGGGAACAGAAAAACAGTATTCTATTATGTGCATGTGTCTATTATCTGAACTGTTGATTGTAATAAAGATCTCTCTCTATTTTTCTATGTCACACAAGTCCACAGATATCCTTACTAGGAGGGTGGAGAACTCTTCTCAACTTACCAGAGGTTCCACCAACCCACCAAAATGTGGGAAAAAAATCAACATAATGCCCTGCCTTGTTTCTGGACTTCTGTGTCCATTTTTATTGGGGTCGGGGAGGCTGTTCTGAGCTTGAGGGAACTGGTGGGGGGCCCTTTGTTCTACTTAAAAGCAAAATATGAAGCCACATGAAGCAGAAAATGACTCAAGTTTCAAAGAAAATAATGTTTTGGTCAGGTGGCCATGGGACAATTTGGATATGCTCAGGAGTTGCAAAAACAGTTTAATTTTGCCCACGCTGGAGAAAAAAACAGGTCCATTTCATTGTGGAGACTTGGCAGTATGGGGTCTTGGGGGCAGAGGCACCAGAAAACAGAGCCACCTCCCTCTGCATCATCTGGCATGCAGCAACCTGTCCAAAAAAAACAGGCAGGCGTTCCTAGTTCCTTGGAGGTGGGGCGCATGCAAGGGTGTTGTGATCAGCTGCCCCACCCCTTGCCACCACCTCAAATCTGGGGGACACAGGAGGACGTTCCCATGGACCTTTTCCCCACAGGTAGGCTTTTCAGTGTAGCAGCCTTTCTCTTAGCCTTCCTCACCCGTAGGGTGCTGGATTACAATGGCCATTACTCTCAGTCAACATATTCCTTGGTCACACGGGCAGAGAATCACAGAGTTGTTGTTTGACACACCTAGAGGTCACCAGGACGCATCCACCATACCGCTGAGAACTCACTATTCTCACCTGATTTTGGATGCTAAATAGAATCGTGCTCAGATAGGAATGTTAGGCAGCCGAGGAATCCCAGAGTTAGGGCAGAATCCTCCTAGAAACAGTGCTGCTGCTGCCAACTCAGAACTAACAATCCAGAGCGAGATGGACCTAGGGTCAAACACATTAGAAAACAGCTTCTAAAATTCCTATAAAAGCTGACCGAAACCTTGCATTGTTTTCCAATGAGCGCTGTGAAAGAGCTTGTGGTCTAATGCTGGACCTCACTCTGCAGGGAGCTCTCCGTGGTGCTGAACTCTAGCTGCCTCCCCGCAACATGCCAAACCAAGGCAGAAGAGCCACAAAGGAAAGCCTCACCTGTGGCAGGTGGCGTTCCTGGGGCGGAGGCGTGGTGGCAAACAGCACCTGCCTGCATCAATCTCTCCTCCCCCTCCTGCTGTTTTCGCTGAATCGTTTCGATTCCAACCAGCAGGACGGCCTCAGCCTCAGTGGGGGCAGCGTGGCAGCCGCTCAGCAGTGCCGCGATCGTATCCATTTATGTCACAATAAACGAGATTGTCTCCTAAGCACCACGCTGCTTTCCTTGTCATTCCCAACCAACTCAGTTACTCTTTGGATTATGTCAAGGAGAGACTAACTGAAATTGCCACCATTAAACATTTTTTTTCCAATTGACCCATTCAAGCTCCAGGTTTTAAAACCTATTAAACAACACATGAAACCCACCTCTTTGTTGAAGTGAAGGTATTTGCAAATAGAATGTAGGTCAGCCAGGGTCCCGGGAAGCCCAAACCCATGGAGACACTGCCCTCTAGCGGCCAAATGATGAAAAGCACTGGCCGCTACCAACGTTAACAGCAAGAAACAAAACTTGTTTCCGTTTGTAAACCCAAGCATTTTTCTTAAACTAACCACCCCATGCCACTAATTATTTATTTGTTTGGAATATTTTTAACCCACTTTCCTCCTTTAAAAGGACCCATGACAGTTTATAGCAATTAAAAGACAGTATTTAAGTAAGCAGCAATGCGTATACAATACTAAAAGGATCAATGAATACAATAGAAAAAAAATATAAGCAACGCCAAAATATATTCAATTCAGTAAGGTACAACAATCCATTTAAAAAACTCTATTTGGTAGCCATTCACTCAGAAATTATTGAGGGGATTATCAAGGCTGGTGGAACAGTCAGGCTGGGGAAGAGGCTCTGTTGGAGCCCAAGTGAGGCTACAGACTTAAGGTTCAATCCTAACAAGCCAAAATAGCCAAGGATCAGTTGAGCAACCCTAGGGCCGCTGAAGGTGCTCTGGATCCAATGTCCTCAGCCCTTCTTCACCCCTTTTCTGGTGTAGGTCCCTCTGCTGGAAGAGCACCGAGATCAGCCCACTGAAGTGGGTTCTGTCTGCTTGACGACATCTCTGGTAGCCCCAAGGAGTTTCCACCAGGCAGAAGAGGATTCAGCCTATTCCACTCTCACTGCAGTTGGGGAACCTTTGTGTTATGACTGCACCGTCAGGCTCTTCGGAACAAGCAACCTTTTGAGTGAAGCCAGGAAAGATAGGCTCAACATACAGCTGCTTTGAAACACAAGTATTCAGGGCAGTCTGTTTCTTTCCACACTTTCTCCAGGGAAGGGAAGGCAAGAAGACAACACAGCTACACACACTTCAAAGTGTGTCCTGCTTACACACCGCCCCATAATGCTTAAAGCACTCTCTGGTTTACATTTTTTTAAATTACACAGGCTATACATTGCACCACCATCACTCTGTGAGCAGGGTACGCATCAACCTCGGAAGGATAGAAGGGTGTCAGATCCGTTGGTATTGAATGCTGACTGTGAGCAGACTTTTGGCTGCAATACTACAGGACAGTACTTCAGTATTATTAATCCTCTTATGCAGTTATGAAGCAGCCAAACATCCACCCAGAGTACTGATCCAGTATCATCTACCTAGCATGGTACACATAATACTGCCAACATGTTTCATTTATCTAGAGTAGCAGTGCATCAACAAGAAAATATATTTTAAAAAAATTAAAACAGTAGTGTCGATGAAAATAGAGGAAGGGGTTCTCCATCACCCCTTTCAATGCCACAAGCCACCAAATATGTCACCTCAGATAACACCATCTGCAGCTCTACTTTGGTATAAACTAACTATCTGTATGGGCTACAGAACAGGATAATTAGAAGTGCTCCAAAAAAAAAAAGTAGCCCTAGCACTGTGCCAAAAAAGAAGCACGACAGCTGTTAAAAGGGGGGAAGAATGAATCGCTCCAACTCAAAGCAAATGTGGACACCATAATTTGATCTGAACCAAACACCATCCAAAGCGATTCAAACTGAGAGCTATATGCCCATCTGGAAATGCTCTTACAAAGCTATCCAGCCAGCTATTTTCAGACACTGTGTGACTATCAGCACTTCATCTGCAAAGATGGAGGGAAACAAACATCCCCCTACATCCCTTCGGCAATTGAAATATGGTACTACCAACAAAGGGACGTGGTGGCACTGTGGGCTAAACCGCAGAAGCCTGTGCTGCAGGGTCAGAAGACCAGCAGTCATAAGATCGAATCCACGCGACGGAGTGAGCTCCCGTCGCTTGTCCCAGCTTCCGCCAACCTAGCGGTTCGAAAGCATGCAAATGCAAGTAGATAAATAGGGACCACCTTGGTGGGAAGGTAACGGCGTTCCGTGTTTAAGTCGCACTGGCCATGTGACCACGGAAAATTGTCTTCGGACAAAACGCTGGCTCTATGGCTTGGAAACGGGGATGAGCGCCGCCCCCTAGAGTCGAACACGACTGGACAACAATTGTCAAGGGGAACCTTTACCTTTTACCTTTACTACCAACACATCTTGCAGGGATTCTTGGAAATCTACAGTTCTCCATCTTGGAAATTTAACTCCAGATCTTGCAGATTCTGCCAGCATGATTTTTGGATCTTTCTGATTCCCCCGACTTTCGTCTGCAACACTTAGTCTAATGAAAAGTCTCATGAGACTCAAAGCCTCACATGTTTATGCCATTTTAGTGATCTAGTAAATGTTCTGCCAAACTCTGATTTTAACATGTTATGTCCAGCAACCTTTATATATCATTCAGGTTTCCAAGAAGGCTCAAAGTCCTGCTTAAATGAAGATATTTTCAGCCTTAAGGAGTGCACACGGGAAAGTTGGAAGGAAAGTGCTAATAATATTAATCCTTAATAAGCTAAAACATCTAATTTGATTACATTTGTGTAGAAAGGGGAATGTTTTCAAAAATTAAGTTAATTTAAATTGATGTTTAAATTGACATTATATTACTGCACTAAATGCCTTACAAGGATGAAGGTGAAAAACCACATCCATTTACTCTTTTTAGTCTCCGCAGATTAACCCACAGAACAAAGCCAGATTTTTAATTATGCAGCTACACAATTGACTTTACTTAATTTGTTTGCCACTGTAAAATTTCCTACTTGCCTGTATATATCATCTTTTTATCCCCAGTGAGCTAAGATACTACATATAGCCCCCCCTCCTTCCTTCCTTTATTCTAAAACAACCTCAAAGAAAAGTCAGGCTGAGAGAAAGGGAGTGGGACCAGATTCAAGTCCTGCTCTGGCAGGACTTGAATCTGAGTGTGGCCCACATATCTTGACCATCTTTAAAACAACCCGGCAGGGTAGGGAAGCTGAAAGCACAGCCCGTTTTTCATGGCTTGTATGGAACATATGCAATCTGCTGTGATGAGACAGTGGTGCTAGGAACTGTTTGGATGGCTTTTGGGGGGAAAGAGATAAGCCAGAAGAAGAAGAAGAAGAGAGAAAAAACCTGAACCTCATGGGGATGAAGAAGTGCAACTTTGAAGATGCTGGGAAGTAAACAAATCAGACTGGAGTGCTGTTTTTCTCAGCTGCCAGAGCAATTTAGCTGGCAGCTCTAAAAAAGAGGGTGAGGATGAAAGAGGGAGCATTCTCAGCTGCCATTCCCAGGCTGTGGAACTCCCTGTCAAGGGATGTTAGGCTGTTCCTCTCCTTGTTGTCACTGGCAACCAATGACCTTTCTATTTGGATGGTATTTTGGGCCAACCAACTGTTTGCTATGGAAGGGGACTTTAAGGAATGTGCTTTTTTTTTACAGAAATGCTTTGATATTGCTTCAAGTCTGTTTTAGTATGATAATATGATATGATTGTTTGCTTAATTGTTTTTTTCACATTAGAGCACCTGGTGGGTTGGGTTTTTTTGGGGGGGTTGTATTTGTTTTTCATCTTCTTGTTAGCCACCTTGAGTTTCATATTTGGGAGAAAGGCAGGATGGAGAGAGAGAGAGTGTGTGTGAGTTTTATAAAAAAAAAACAGAAAGGAATGAGAGACAGACATGTGTTCTTCTATGATGGTAGCCCACTTCTCTAGCTATGAGTGCCTGAACCGGCATGGGTTGGGCTAAATGACCTTAGAAGTCACCTCCAACTCTGCGAGGCTATGATCATAGGAGTCTATGAACTGAAAAGCATATACCACTATAATGAACAGGCAAGACCATAACTGTTCCAAGGAATAAACATTTACTGCTCCGTAAACCCCACAAGGGACACACAGACTTCTAAGAATAGCTACTTTTCTCAAAAAGAAGCCCCGGTCCCTGAAGAGTATTGCTTTGTCCCCTTCTTAAATCTCTCT
Source organism: Pogona vitticeps (assembly GCF_051106095.1). Taxonomy (NCBI): domain Eukaryota; kingdom Metazoa; phylum Chordata; class Lepidosauria; order Squamata; family Agamidae; genus Pogona; species Pogona vitticeps. The sequence continues at coordinate 9,915,316 of NC_135789.1, read as the reverse complement.
AGAGTCTATACTTAAGCTGCCCCCCCCCAAATGCCATCCAAACTTTTGCAAATAGGTGATTCTTGCTGACTCTTCATCAAGCACACACTGTCCTATAGATCTCAGCAACTGCATCACATTAAGAAGGTAATAAAGTTGCATCTGGGTGTTCACCCAGGCTGTTAAAATGGAGCATAATCGGGTTTAACATTCACAGAAAATTGGTAAAGATCTTTTTAAAAGAACCAAGTGAAGTGGATTTTGATGAACAGAGGACCACTCTGCCTCATTTCTCCTTTTAATGTAAAACTGTACATTATCCACTCCAGGTGAATAGAAATTGTATACAGTCATTAATTACTATCCCAGGTTTTTGAAGGGAAGCCAACATGTTTCAGTTGGGCATTCAAAGCAGTTTCCTCTTTTCTTGTTTACTGACTGAATGCTAAGGTCTGTGTTTAAGCTATGAAATCAGTGGATTGACATGGCATCGATACACACCATCTCACACTTGTTTAACCATGCTATGGCTTAAGCTCACACTTGTTTAACCTCAGAAATCATATTGTTTGAGCGTACCCCCTCCCTGAAATCAGCACCAGATGGGTCTCCTTCCTACATGCTAGTTTACTATTTGCAAATTTTTTGTGAGTATTTCCATGAGAGCTGTTCTAAAATCATCAGTCAGCAATCCCAGATCATGCCCATGTGAACCTAATTTGCACCATCGGTGGGTACACCGTGGCAAGAGGTATGCCTTTAAGAGTACAGTGACTGGCAAATATCACCTGGGGTCCTGCGATCTAATTTAGGCACACGAGCACAGAGACATCCATGACAGCATCTTCAGCACACAGACAAAACAACCACCAAGCTGTATATACACACCAGGAATGACAAGCTTCATCGGAACACTAGAGCAACCAATAGCTGGGCACTTGAACTCAGAACATTATGCCTGATCTAATTTATGGATGGCTGGGATAAAAATACCACCAAACACAAATTCTTGGGGAAAGTGGAGAAGGTCTGGATGAATAGACTTGGCACCCTGGCACTTCATGGCCATAGTCAAGAAGACACTTGACATCATCCACCCTCTTTTCTACAATGTCATACTGGATACATAACTTTTACTCAAAGCAATTACAGAAGCCAAAATGTCTTGCCCAAAACTGGAACTACAACAGCACACTGCCTCCTTCCCCTAGTCTGTGGCTATCATTTCTACAAACTTCCCCGTCCTCTGAAGCTGAAGCCAAGGAAGAAAAAAACCATCTACTTGTTTGCAGCCAGGGCCTGGTGTGAACCTCAAAGGTGAGAGGCCAAGTGGAACTTATGGTGGGAATAAATGACTCAGAGACACATAGCAAAGAGACCATTTTCTTGAGGGTTGGGCTAGATGGTCCACAGCTCGACCACACAATTGCTGTTTGATTTGCCAAGGCCCTTCAGGCAAGACATTGTTGTGAGGCACTGGACTCCACCTGGAGCATCTTCTGCAGAACCATGTGACTTCTTGTTAATGCACCCACCTGAATGTGCCAGAAACCATGAGCTCTCAAGCTGAAAGCAGCTGTCATCGTCAAATTGTGCTACTTTTCAAAAGCCATGAACAAAGCAAGAAACTCAACAAGCAAGTCCAGCTCAAGTGGCTGCCCTTATCTCTCCCATTCTCCAACAACAGTGCCTCCTTTTAAGTGCTTCCCCAGTTTTGGAGTGGAGCTGGAGCCCTCGCTGTGCATCACTGGAAGAGGCAGCAATCTGGAAAAAAAAAAGCACTCACCCGGGGAGGACTTGGGAGGCCTCTTCGTCTTGGAGAGAGGTGGCTCATCTTTGATGTTGCCAGAGGATTTTGCAGTAGTCCCCAGTCGTTCATCAGAGTCGGCGGAGAAGTGAAACTGGATGGTCCCAGACTCCACCTGCTTGACCTGGAATTTAAAAGGAAGGAGCGGAGGTAGCAAAAAAAAAAAAATGTTCTGCTTTCATCTCTCTTCACTGCTGCACTAGAGGACTGTATCCGCAGCTTGCAAGAATTATGCACTTTTAAAAAATCACTTCTTTTGTTTTGCATAATTCATTCTGTTTTTGTCAAGAGGAAGTAATACCATCAAGTGGTGGTCCAAGGAGAGAGGGGCCCTTCCACCCATCTCTCTCCTCTCCACATGGTTTGACGCTGGGAAGTAGTCCTGCAAATACCGAAGGGATCCCTTATTCGAGCCATTGGATGTCTAATTTGGCTACTGCCTCTATGTAGTTTCTGAGACTTCATCAAAGTGCCTATACCATGAGGACTGGAACCCTGACTCTTTATTTAGCTGGTTTCCTGCACTACTAACAAATCAACCAACACACTCTGATTGCCTAGTGGGAAAAAAAAGGGAAAGTTGTAGGTGGAGACACCCCCCCCCCAAAAAAAAGGCCAGACCAGAGTAGTATGATTGAGTACCAGCCAGACATGCTGGCACATGCTACAATAACATGCATCACATGGCATGGCATGCTTGGCAGTGCCCCTTCTGTGGTATAAAATTCAACACTTAGGATGGGTGACTTCCAGAGGTTCATGGGAAGCACCTGCCTGCTCCCATGTCCTCCAGGAACCACAAATATTTGTAAGCACTTTAAATCTCAAAAGGCCCCTATCTACAGGTTAGGAATGTATGCTCCCTAACACAGGGCAAAATTATCCCCCTACCATCATCTCTGAGAGGGCAAAAATGGCCTTCTTCAGCAATACCTTTTTCAATATTTATTTTTAACAGTGGTGGGAGGCTGGGAGTTGTATTTGGGACCATAACCGCCTTTGCTCACCCCTGCTCTAAAGAGCCTGCACCATGGATATCAGCAACACATAGTACTCTTTTTCTGAACAGCACCAGTTTTACACACATTCATTCATAAATCTCCTCATTGGCAAAATATTTGGCAATGTATCCTTCATTTGCGTATTTCTATTTGTTTCCCAGTTGCGGATGGCCAAGTGTCTAGCTCTGATGATGCAAAGGTAAGGGCAAAACTAGACTACAGATAACCTATAGATAGAAGAAGGAATTCTTTAACTGATGGAAAGTGTGCTTGTCACATCAGAAGCTTTTCCCAGATCCCATAATTTGCAGATTAGGTGTTTGTGCCTTGTGGGTTGGCCTTTGGGAGCTAAGCACAGGCTTCATTTGAAGTCTAACTTCTCAGACACAAAGGTGCACCTAGATCATGTCACTGGAACAGCAACATGATTTCAGCTCTAACGATGGGTTAACAATCATAGCCCTTGGAGTTGACTGTATCTGGCAAATATCTGACATCAATGAGAGAGAGAGAGGATTTTGACAGAGATGAAAAGCCACCGACAGACCAACTTATTGCATGGAAACTAACCACAGCAAGCCGGTGTCAGAAAAACCCAGGAAAATGAAACGGCCAAAGGCTTCCAAGGACCAATAGTTTTGACCATGGCTGCAGGAGCAGGCCAAAGTTTTTAATTTAATTCAGCTTGTCAGTTTCAAATACCAGGTATCTGGCAAGATGTTGCTTTCACACTTAAGTTCCTAAAAGACAGGTTTAGTATCACCTTTTTACCTCTTCGGAGCTCATGGTGGCTGGGGGTGTCTTGTAGACCAGAACATGGTAGGGATTATGTTGGGCTCCTCCTTGCAATGGAAGGACCACATCCACAGAACCTGCCACCAGCCCTGGGTTCCAAACCACCCAGCGGACGGAATGCATATAAGCTGGCGTTGTCAAAGATGTAACTGATGGTGTCTGAAGGGGGGAAAGAGGGGGAAACAGACACAAAAACAAAGACATCACCTGATTAATTCAGTGCTAGTTGCTGGAGGGGTTTTTTGACAATTTTACAATCACTCTTCAGTGGAGTCATGAAATGCCGTCCAGGGCATGATCTCTCCTGCTGGTGGGCTTAATGGTGAAGCAAATGCTTGGCTGCTGTGAGAACAGACTGGCTGCTTACACATCCTCAAAAAAGCCAAACATCTCTCTCTCTCTCTCTCTCTCTCTCTCTCTCTCTCACACACACACACACACACACACACACACACACACACACACACACACACACACACACACACACACACACACACACACACACACGCGCGGATAAAAGAGGACATTGGTTTGCATAAAATGGTATCTGCTAACTTACAGGTACGGGTGCAAAAGTAAAAATGATTTTTACCATTTCAACAGAATCAGAACACCTCTCATCTCATCCTGTCAGGGCAGACTGTGACCCAGGGTGCCAACTTCCGGGTCTCTAATCTTTGTACCACAGTCGTTTCCTTTCCTTTTTAGAAACCAAGGACACACACAGCAGCTGATTGATTTTTTTTAAGGTGTAAGCAAGCCAGAGGTTGGGAGTTCAATTCCCCACTTGTGCCTCCTTGACAAGGCCTGGACTTGACAATCTATAGGGTCACTTCCAGCTCTGCAGCTCTGAGATGATGACAATGACGATTCCTCCAATGCTTCTAATCCCTAGAAGTCCATGGAACAAGGCAGTAGCTATTGCCATTTCATGCAGTTTGCATCATTTGTGCAAAATTAGCTTAATTTGCACAAAAACATTCTTTTCCTGTTCTCTGCTTTCATTGGGGACTCTACAAAACATTTCCACCTTCCCTGATGGGACAAGGAGAATAATTTTACAGTTCTGCCTCATTCTGTATGATCAAGAGACAAAAGAGAACTTGTATCCCTAGTTCTTGCCAAGGACAAAGGTGTATAAGATGGAGACAATACCTCTTAGTATGGTCACTGGCACATACCTGGCTCCTGCTAGGTTTTTGCTGCTTTAAAAACCAGTTGTACTTTTTAAGAACAGCCTTCGCGCTTGGCTTGTAAGCATTACAATTAGATGGACATTTGTATTCATCTGTCAGGGATGGCAAATACGAATATCAGCATCACAAGTGCCTGGGCTGTTTGGACCCTCTCCCCAGAACTGGCTGGTCCACTTTCTGCCCGCCACACAGCCATTGTTTTTCATGACACACCAGTGGTTCCCTGCCTCCCTGCACAGCCAACCACTTCAGCCAGGGGGAGAGGATGATGAGTATCCAATATAAAATTACAATCTGAATCCCTAGACACCCTTCCTTGGGCATGAATCCAACTGATAACCCCAATGAGAGCAGACTCACTGAATGGAGTACGATTTACATAACTATTGAATCACCATTCCGTAACTCCCCTACAGGGTCCATTCTTGAGATTAGCAACTGGATATAAGCCTTGGAAGTTAATTCCAATTCCAAAAGGATTTACTTCAGTTATCATGCACAGAATTTCACAGTTAATATGTAACAGAGATGCACATAATAATTTGTTAGCTCCATTGAAGATCTTAATGGATAGAAAGGTTTATGCTAAATAAAGAAATATACACAGAACCATGTATATGCTTCCTATATCCTGCTGGAATACATGCACATTTTATAGCAGTTTGGCAAAAAAAAAAAAAAAAGGACAAGTCATTGTTTCTCTCTCTCTCTCTCTCTCAGTCTTTCAAGACTTACCAACTCAAATATCGGCCCAGGAATCAGCTCTTACAACCAGGATGCTGTCTTCTGTACCTGTAAACTCTAGCACTAGTTCTGCCACTGTAGCTCTGAGGATGACTTGAGGAAATTGTTCAGTTTCTTTGGGACAGACTGAGAAGTCATCCAAAACTGGACAACACTGACAGTCTGCCACTCACACTTGTTTGACAGACACACTCCTCCTCCAAGCAAGGAAAGGTCCTGGGCAGAGGCTCAAACAGCCCCCCCCCCTTCAAATGTGTCTCTTCCCAAAATGGACCATCTGGGAAGCTCTCCCAGGAAAGTCTAACAAACTCATACTTCCACTTCTGAGTCAGCGTTGCAGTTCTTCTCATGGTTCCATGTAAACTGCTCATTACGAAAGCTTCAAAGGCCATCAGCCTCGAGATTATCTGCCCTCCAGAAAGGGGAGGGCAGGGGTTAATTTGGTTCAACGTAAAGCCACAGACAGCTGGGCATTAGGGCCGTGGATGGTACTTGTCCATGCGTTGGAGGAATGCTAATCTGGCTGTCTGCTCCTCAAAGAAGTGGGTACATATTTGTTCTCTGAGCTGGTTTACAGCAGCTCTGGATACTGAGCATTTCATTGGCTTGCACTCACTGGGTGCTAAGAAAGCCATGGCCTCCTCTTACAATTCATCCACTTTCGCAGGGTGAATACTGGGGTGGGCCATGTGTAGCCAAGGGCCCTGTGCACGCCAACCCCCATTCCAACCTGTTCTGCAGCCCCATCTCTCTAAGGTCGAAGAAATCTGGGGGGGGGGGGAGAGACATTAAAAACACACTGAAAATCTGGTTATTTAGGGAGGCATTCCAGAATGTTATACCTGCCAGTTCAGCCAAGCTTCAGTAGATCACATTTGTCATTCTAAATGTTTTAAATGCTCTATGTAAGTAAGGAGCCAAGAAGGCTGAACAGAAAGACAAGCGCAAGGAAGAGGCCACGTACTCTATGGCCACAGTCAACTATTGAGATGGACAGAGAGAAAGGGCAATTAATGGTCTTTTTCTTCCTTTTTGTTCTTATAAAGCTTTAGGTCACAAAGCTTTTCTGCTCTTATAAAATAAACAAACCTGCTTTTATCCATAAGGTGGATTTTTATGCTCTGACATAAATTTGGAGTTTTTTTTAATGTGCAACTTCCCTGTGAACTTTATTTTTTGGAGGGGGAGGCTCTGTAAAAGCTCTTTTCTTTCCTTCTTTCCCTTCACCTGGGACAACTGTTTAGTTGTGCAGGTCTTGAGAGCTACCCTGGCTATTGGTCCAGATCTGCTGTCTGCTTAACCCACTTATTTAAATAAGCATTCATCCCTCCCACCTCAGCCCAGCTTTTATTTGGATGGTTTGAAGGCAGAACGCTACACAATGCATTGTCAAGTATCATGATGGCACTTTCCTTAAGTGGAATAATGAGGCATTCATGTCAAGTCAATGACTATTTATTAAGCTGCATAGTTCCTACTATACAGGTAATAACAGGGAAAATGAAGGACACCCCCCCATGTGTAACACCAGCCCTTCTTTTAAATGTGAGTAGTTAAAGCCTAACTGAAAGGACCTACTCCTATCACCAGCCCTGTGCCTTCAGGAGGTAACTGCATGAATGGTGCAAGAGGGAACATGCTGCACACCTTCAAAGTTCTTTAAGATTACGGGGCTTCTGCCACACACAGGCTGCTTTGGAAGCTAAAATCCCAGCCCAGCCAAGAATCCCGAAGTCCTGTATCCCAGGGCCTCTATTAAACTTGGGAATGCTTCCCTGGGGAGTCTGTTTTTTGGGGGGAAGCAACTACTTTCCAATTGCTCCTCACCTGCAACTTCAGAATACTGTATGTTTAGTGAGACCTTTTGCTCCATCTAGTTCAGCATTACTAACACTGGATGGCGGCTCTCGCTCTCTAAGTAGGATTCTTTCCTGACACTATCTAGGTATCCATGGACCTCCCTGCTGGCCTCCCACATTCAAGCATTGACCAAGCACTAATACTGGACACTGTTTGAAAAAGAATGCTTTTCTGTACACATGAGCTTCCTATGGCTAAGGAACCAAGACAGCCTTGTGGTGTTAGCATGTGCCCTAGATCAGCCTTCTTGCTGTGCTATGACCTCAATAATTTCTTTAATTAAAAAGAAAAAGAGAAAAAGAGAAAGAGATGAGCTTTCAAATGCAGTTTCTGGAGCATTCCTGCAGGCTATCGTTCTCTGTATGCAGAACCCAGCAGGGAACTTTTAATGCCAGAGACTCAAGAGGAAGGGAAAACTGATTTCATAATTTAATTTGTGGCATGTTACATGAAGCATCTTGGCCAAGAACCAGATGATATTGGAGAGGGGGAGGAATCAGAGCTTCAAAAGGTGAACTTTTTCAGACTACCACTCCTGAAATCCCTCACACAGCTCAGCTCTTGGCAGCGGTGCCAGCTGGGGGAGGCTGGGAGTTGAAGTGCAGTAAAGCAAATTGTCCCAATCCTGTTGCATAACTGCCAGGTGATTTATTCTTTGCCTATTAGCTGCTAGCTTAAAAATGAGAAAGGTAAAAAGGGAGAAGGTGTTCCTTGCAAGCTGGCTGGAGGATGGTGGTAGGTGCCGTCTGAAAGGAGCTTTTGCAAGATGTGGGAAGAATGTCTGTCGTGCATCAGAGTAAGCAAAGCAGAAGTCATAGCAATGCAAGGAAAGACTATGTATGGCATGTAAAGCACCGCAGCGAATTCTGTTACAGCCATAAGAGATATTTACCTGTGGGAAAGCTGAGGGGGCGGGAGGGAGCAATAATTGAGCTTATCTACTAAGGAAGTTTTTGTGCAATTACTTGTCAGAGCACCTGTTTTACATGCAGAAAGTCACAATTTCAATGTCTGTCACTTGTTATGTATCTACCCCACTTTTTATTCAATGAGCTCAAGGTGGCATTCATATTTTTCTTCTTTCCCACCTTATCATCACGATAAACCCGCGAGGTAGGCCAGGCTGAAAGAAACTGACTAGCCCCAAGGCACTCTTTGTGAGTGTCCTGGCCAAGTGGGGACTTCAGTTGAGGTTTCCAGAGTCTGGAACGGACACTGTCACTACATGGGCTCTTGCTCAACCCGGCAGAGGCTTTTGATCAGGACTTCATTTGGTTTATTTTTCAAAAATGGGAGTGAATTTTATTAGGGAAAACAGTTTCATGACCCCAGCTTTTTATAGCAGTGACTGTTGCCAGTGGCAAGTCCTTGGGCTGTCAAAATGACAGGTTACCCACCCGGTAATTGTAGTTCTTCAAGTGGACCTCTGTGATTCACACCCTGGGTGATCCGTACCTACACGGAACCTCATCAGAAAATTCTAAAGCTTCTGCGGTAGCAAAAAACACATTAGAATAAGGCCCCTCCCCCCTCATAAGTAGGAGGTGGTGAATGTCTGATGAGAGATTGTGAAGGACTGGAAACCAGGGTTGTCTCAGCCACCAAGAGGCTATAATGATGGCATCGGGTTTGTCTTGTTGTAGGCGAACCACACTCTTGTGGAGAAGCAGGAACGGAGGAAAAAAGTAAGTGAGGGTCTTGGGCCATTGGCTGACAAATGCATCTCCTTGGGAGTGTTTGCCAATGCCAGCTCGGGAGCAGATTGGTCTAACTCCCATTTGTGAGCTTGAGGTTGACTGCTAAGTAGAGGATACTTGGAGAGTGGGTGCCACCTTGTTTTAGAATATAGTACATTACCGTGGTGTTGTTGGTGGCAATTTATACCATCTTGCCAGCGAGGCGATTTCTAAAAGCTTTGCAAGCTCTTATAACCACCAACAGCTCAAATTCATTGATGTGAAGCAATTTCTCTCCGGAAGACCACTTGGCGTGGATTTTGAGAGATTTGAAGTGAGCTCCCTAGCCTGTGAGGCTGGCCTTGGTGGTGACCTGTATTTGTGGTTGTCGGAATGGCCACCCGATGGATAGGTTGGGAGGAAAACGCCACCACTGAAGTTGGGAGGCGCATTCTGGGGTGACTCATAAAAGATGTGAAGAGCATCTGTGAGCGGGTCAAAGAGGATGAGAAACCACAACTAAAGAGATCTCATCTTGAGACATACATGCTGCACTACTGTATTCATAGGGGTCATGGTGCCTAGTACACGTTGCACAGTCAAGGCGGGCACCATAGCATCAGGGGTGAAGACCTGAAGTAATGCGATGAGATTTTCTCTCTTGTCTGGAGGAAGAAAGGCGTGAGCTTCTGTGGAATCTATGCATGTGCCTATATAATGAATAATCTTTGTAGGTTTCAAATCTGATTTTTGTTCATTGACAGCGAGACTAAGATCGCAAAGGGGGGTAAGGGTGAAGTGGGTGTCTCGTTGGGCCTTGCAACAGGAATGAGCTATGAGGAGCCAATCGTCAATATATGGAAACATGAGAATTTTTTGCAACCTGAGGTAAGCAGCTACTGATGTCATGCACTTGGTGAATACTCTTGGAGCTGTTGCAAGGGCAAAAGGAAGCCTTTTGAATTGGTAGGCTTGTGATCCTAGATGAAATTGAAGGAATTTTCTGTGTGAAGGATGTATGGAAATATGGGAGTACAGTGGTGCCTCGCTTAACGATTGCCTCGTTTAGCGATGAATTTGCATAACGATGTGTTTTTTTAGAAAATAATATGCCCCGTATAACGATGTTTCCTATGGGCGATTTTCGCTTAGCCAAGTTTGGGACCATGCTTCGCATAACGAATGCGATTTTAGGTCCCCTGCTTCACTTAACGATGTTTCTTTTTTCATTTAAAAAAGCGTCTTAGAAGGGTCAAAAACGGTTCTAAATGCTTGGATTCGTTAGAGGACCCCCTAAGGCATGTGCAAACCTGATTTGGCTTTGATCTGACTTTTCGTTAATTTATGGTTAATTTTTTTTTCCGGCCCATAGGAATCAATGGACCTGTCAAAATCTGACAGCTCCATGTTTTCCTATGGGGGAGAAAACAATTCGCCATAAATTAACGAAAGTTCAGATCAAAGCCAAATCAGGTTTGCACATGACTTAGGGGGTCCTCTAATGAATCCAAGCATTTAGAACAGTTGCTGAGTCTTCATTAATTTTTTGTGAATTTTTTCTTCCCCCATAGGAAATAATGGAGCTGTCAGATTTTGACAGCTGTCAAAAGTTGGGGGGAAAAATTCACCATTAATTAACGAAAAGTCAGATCAAAGCCAAATTAACTTTTGCATCCGTTTTAGAGGGTGCAGAAGCTAATCCAAGCATTTAAAACCATTTTTGACCCTTTTATGACACACTTAATTTTGCAAAAATTGACTTCGCAAAGCCATTGGAATGTATTGAGTCAGCTACAATACATTCCAATGGAGGAAACATTGTATCGTATAACAATGTTTCCTATGGGTTTAAGGACGGCAATCCGTGCCTATTGGAACGCATTAACCGGTTTCCAATGCATTCCTATGGAAAATGGTGTTTCGCATAACGATGTTTCGCATAACGTTTTTTTTTAACCAATTAAAATCGTTATGCGAGGCACCACTGTACGTGTCTTTGAGATCTATGACAGTGAACCAGTCATTTTTGCGGAGTAAAGGGAGAATTGATTTGATGGTAACCATACAGAATTTTGTGGTAATGATGTATTTATTTAACTCTCGTAGTTCTAAGATAGGATGAAGACCTCCATCCTTTTTGGGTATGGTAAAATAGCAAGAGAGAAACCCTTTGTTGTGTTGCAAGACAGATTGTATGGCATCTTTGAGGAGTACATTTCTTATTTCCTCTTGTAGGGTTGGAGATGGTGGAGTGATGACATGTGTTGCCGGAGAAAGTTGGAAGAACTCTCTTTCTGTTTTACTCACAGAATCAGAACTATGAGGCTCTGAATGTGGCAGTTGAAAGAAACTGAAAGGGGAGCCTTGGCACCAAGGTACTTATACAAGGGTGGAGGGGCCTTATTCTAATGTGTTTTTTTGCTATTGCAGAAGCTGTAGAACTTTCCAATGAGGATCCATATAGGGGCGGATTACCCAGGGTGTGATTCACAGAGACCACGAAGAAGAACTGGTCCCCCTCTATCCAGAACGTACCATAGTTAATCGTCTCAAGTCAAAATGCTCAGGCCGAATGCTGTAGTAAGTTGGGACCCTGGGAGACAGGGCAACATTCAACTGCTGTTCAGTCATCAAGGATGTTAGCACCTCACTACATTTATTCATATCACAAGTAACATGTCTCAGCTAACCCCAAGAGGTCTTAGAAGACCACGAACTAACAGTGAATCAACAGGGTGATGCAGCAGCCAAAAATGCTAAGGCCACAGATGGCCAGATCAAGGGAATGAATAGTACCACTCTATTCTGCTTTGGCAAGACATCACCCAACACACTGGGTCCAGCTCTGAGCATTGCACTTTACAGAGGATGACACGGACAAGCTGGAACATGGTCAGGAAGCTGGCTGTGGTTAGCCTCGAGAAGACTGGGAGACAACTCCAAATACCTGAAGATGAAAGATGGAGCTCCAGAGGGTAGAACTCAAAGTAACGGATTCAAATGATGAGCAAGGAGATTGTGCTCAAATGTTAGGAAGAACCTCTTTAAGAGTCGGAGCTGTTTTATGGTAGGATGTGCTGCTTCCAAGGGTGGTGAACATTCCTTCATTGGAGGTTTTGAAACACATAGCTAAAAGCACCATCTGCCAGGGTTGCTTTGGCTCTAGATCTGTTGTATTGGCAAGGGGTTGGGCCAGATGACTGTTGGATGCCCCTTCCATCATCGCACCTCTGTTTAGTTTTGGATTGCTCCACACTTCATTATATTCATTTGTATTTAAAGCCACTTCCAAGTGCTGATAAAGACCTCCCAAGAGGCCCACTGTTGATGGGCTTACACTGTGTTGCACAAATGTGGCTTCTGTAGAACATTCAGAGGGAGAGGATGGGGTTATAGGATATAATGAGCTGTTTGCATCCTGGCTGACTTTTATCTGCTGTTGCTTGGCAACTCTTTTCATGTATTTTGCTTTCTTGTAATTTTTTTTTACTGGAATTTGTTAGTTGCCTTGGGTGCCTCTTTTCTAAAGACAGGAAGGATATAATTGCTTTTCATAAATACATGAATAAAATATGCTTGTGAAGATGTAGAAACTTTAAGCCAAAGTCCCCCGCAACAAAAAATTAAGTAGTTGAGCCAATGGGACATGTTCAGCAGAGAAACTATGGCCCTTCCCTGAAGATTTTCTATGGAAGGTTGCAAAGCCGTAGGACTTCCTGTCTCAGGGCAGAGAGCAGTACTTATTAAGTCCCTTCCATATTTGTGATCACTGTAACACAAGAGGCAATCTTTCTCTAGGGCGAAAACACATCATATGCCTTTCCTCTTTCCCTGGAGACCCCCAGTCAGTTAATTTGTTATATTTTCGACAATGCATTTGTTGGAACAAGGTTGCTCATTCCTACCGTACAGGATGTACAATCAAGCAAGCAAGACGAGCAGGTATGACATCTCGGACCATTTTGAAACCCTCGGGGGAAATCAAGTGCTAGGTTGATGTATTGCCTGACAGCTTCCATTGTCTCCACAGCAGTTGCAGGAAAGGCCACTGAATGGAGGAGGGGGTAGCTCCCAGGGGAGGTTGGGGTTCATTCACTGCTGGCAAAGGAGGTGAAAGATGGATTGAGCAAGTAAGGGGAAAGCTGGCACTTGCAACCTGCACACAAAAAGCCCAATTAAGTCCTCAATTAAAAGATGACAGATCCCTCTAACCTCTTTTGCCCCATCTCTTATATAGATTGCAATAGGAGGGCATACAGCCAAAGGCAGACCACTCTCCAAGAAGCTGCAAAAAAGGTCAGTGGGGTGGGCGGGTGGGAGAGCATTGTCCAGATAGCAGACATGATGGAGTTCCTTGATGACATTTGCTCTTGAAAATATTTAAAGGCTATTTAAACATACCTCCTCATACCTCCGTGTCTAATTGACAACTTCAGCAGACAAAAGTTCCCATGAAAATGACAAACTTGGTCTTCATTCAGGAGAAGGTTCTTTTTAGAAAACTTGTAAGTGAGAGTGGGAAACCAGCTATTATCATCAAGGTCTTCAACTAAAGGAAAGGTCTTTTTAGACAAATTATTGTTATGGCAAGATCTAATAGTCTTCCTGAAAGATGGAGTTTCTGTTACATTTTCTTGGCACTCTGTTCAGTATTTCCCTCTCTGTTCAGTATTTCCCTCTCTGTTCAGTATTTCCCTCTGTCACTCTGCAATTTGTCTAGCTTACAATGTACTGTATTTGGAAAACCATGGATAGGATGTACTCCATGGTTAAGGAAAAAGCCAAGGAAAAGGAAAATCAATACGTTTTCCACTTTCTTTGAAAACAAGACACTGGAGGCACCAACCACAAGCCATTTCCAAGAGAAAGCGAAGTGAGAGGTAGCTGAAGATACCACGATGGCGGTTCAAGGAACATCCTCCTAAGCACAGAGGCAAATGTAATGTGACATCTATGGCAACCCACCAAGGATTAATACAACAGAGCAGGCAATATTTGCAAGGAGAATGCCAGGAAAGTTATCACTTAGAGATTAAAAATACCAAAAAGGGGGCATTTTGAAGTGATGCTGGGAGCTACAGGTGGAGCCAAAGAAAACAGTAAGTCCAACTCATGGAGGAGATGGGGGAAATGTCAGCAGGTGAGGCGAAATTCCTCAACTGCTGCTTTGCCTCGGGCAAACTCAGAAACTAGGGAGCAGGAATCAAAAGAGGGAGGGAAGGGGATGCATCCCACAGAACGGTAAAGAAGAGATATGCGACAACCAAGCCGCACACTACATGAATTTAGATCTTAGGAGGCAGACAAATGGCAATCTAGGTTACTAAGAGAATTTCAAGCTCCACTTCAGAGACCTCTCTCCATAATTCTTGAGAACATGAGAAGTGGTAGGAGAACAGAGGGGCAAGTAAATGTTATCTGCATATTCAAAAAAGGGATAGAAAGAAGAGTGAGACAACCAACGAAGAGTCTGAGAAAAACAAATCAGGCCAGACTGTGTTGTATTTCTAAAAATTAAGTATACTTCCTTGGTGGATCTAAAGAATTGTATGGATGTATTACCACCTCATGTGGTAATACTATGGAACTCACTGCTACAAGAGGTAGTGATGGGTTCCAGTCCAGATGGCTTTAAAATGGGATTCTCCAAATTAATGGAGGATGGGTCTCTTAATGGAACTGTCATACCTCCAGCTCTGCCTGCCATTCTCAGCTCCGTCACCTGTTCTGAGCCCCTCATACTATAAATCACAACAGGCTCCACACACCATTGACCATGAAGATAAAAATGTGTTGGGTGGTGTCTATGTTGCCCTGAGATCCTCAAAGGAAGTGCACAATAAAAAGACAGTAATTTAAAATATGTGTGAGCTCACAATGTCACAGAGCAACATCTTGTGCAGAGAGCATCAGGTTTGGGGGATCCCCACCACTGAGTGTTGCATTTCTTAAAGACTGGGCTCAGATAACTGTCCAGCTCCTAAAGAAGTGGGAAGATTTTATGTCAATGAAGGGTGTGCTATTGCAAGTCACAGCTAATGAGCCAAACATGATCACCATTTCAAATGTACAAGACTGAACTGCAAGGAAATTAAGGTGGATAATTTCATTAATAAAAAGCTGAGTGCTGCCTGATTAGCACTCCTACTTTCATCAAGATAAATAAAAATGCATGCTGGCCTGAGCTACTGCTTCATTTAAGGCACTTCTGTCTGTGCCTAAATGTGGAGCTACCCACTTGAGGTTTGAATCGAAAATCAAAGCACTTTAGTAACTGAGTTATGCTGAAAGGAAGACTGGCAAGAATTAAGGGAGAAAGTCATCGAGCGCCAGTTCAGAATTCAGTCCAGGACTGACATTTCTTTTCGACAAAACAGAGAATTGAATTTGACAGAAGTTGAGAGTTGCTAATTCACCACAAATAGGGATATCTGTGATATTTGGAGTGAAAGAGCGGGAACCTGTAACACCAAATGAGATGGTCTGTCTGATGCTGTAGATTTTTCAGGGTTGGGTAACTTTTGAGGGTTCAGTGCCTGACTTTCCACCCTCACAACCCCTCGCAGGCTGCAACAGCTCCTAGAAACATATGGGGAAATGGGGGGGGTAGGGGAAGGAGCCACTACAATTTTACTGAATCCTACCTCTGGTTTTGTTTGGGGAAGGGAGAATATTTTGTAGGGCTGTGAGCTAGCATCCCACCTAATACCATTGCTCCTGCAACAAGAACAGTCCTTCCTTCAACCCTCTGCCGCTCCAGGTGTTCTCTATTGTTTCCAGCCAGTCAAGGAAGGGCATGAAGTCTCATCAAAATCCACAAATCGAATTTTGGCTAAATTCCAATGCATCTCCTTAGCAATACTGGCTGAGGATGATGGGAGCTGAACATTAACCTAGCCATACAGCAAAAGGCTGAGGAAAATATGCTCAGCATTTCCGTTTCTTCGATTCTACCTACTTTTGGAAAATGTCCAGCAGGGACAGAAGGAAGCTCACATCATTGGCCACATATGGCCAAAAAAGGTCATTTTTGTTGCCTGAGGCAGGTCTCTCCCTTTGTCTACAAGTCCCAAACATTGGGGTTTGGCAGTTTTTTGCTCAAGACAATCCATTTGGTATTGATGAGTTCATTTGAGAGGAACTGTAACTGTATGGTATGATACTCTCAAAGGATTCCCAAGTCCACAAAAGCCAACCAGCCACCTGTGGGAAGCCCACAATGAGGCCATACATGCCAGATTTCTCAGAAAAACAGATGTTAGTGTTTCAGCCACACAGTCCCCCTGTGGAGGTCGTGTCTCACTGATCAGACCACAAAACGCAGGCAAGCATTGGACTCTCAATGTCCTACCAGAAAAACAAAGAACCTAATCTGAAAGCTATAAGGCATCAGAACACCTTGTGGGATTTTGATCAGATTGTTTTTTAACACTTAAGTCAGTCTCTGTCGCCTCCTGTTGTACAGTCACCACTACTACCTGTACTCTTCCTCACCCTTTGCTAGGACTTAAAAGTGCTGTAATGACGGATGCTGTATGTTTGCATCAGAGGACACAGAGAGGGAGAAAGGGCGGAGGGGGAGGGATAGAGAGGCAGCCACAAAACATTTCTTTCATATATTTTGAGAATACCTTTAACAACATCATTTAACATACCCCAATTATGGAAGATATTCCCCACCCCCAAATCAATTTCACAGTTGTTTAGGAGGTGCCAGTCCTCCAATAAGACAATGCCACTTACGGCAGATTTACAAGCGACAATAGAACCATCTGGCACCAGGTCAAGAGTAGCTGTAAGTTTCATACCAGCTTACCCATCTTAAATAAATTTTAAAAGACTTAAAAATCAATGTGAACATATTGTGCAATGCGCATAAGCCTTATGACTTGCTATAAATCTCCACAGCCACCACTGCGCTCTGCAGAAGTACCACTGCTGTATGAGATGGGATGGCCTTTTGATGGCAGCAAAATTCCAGACACGAAGTCGTTTCCGTTATGATACCCAGAATGAGTTTTCCTACACCACAGTCAGTATATCTCCCTCTCACCAGGTGGTAGCAGCCCACGCAAAGGAAGCCTACTTCATTTCTGTTTCACTCTTCCTCTGATTACAAGCCCAGTAGAGGTTGGATATAAATAAATATTCACCACAACCAACCATCAGTTTAATTGCTATGAGATACAATAACATCACCAACAAAATCTCTTTAAAGATTAAGTAGCTCATATTCATTTGGAACTTGACCTCATGATTAATAGAATCATCAAATAATTGAGCTGGAAGGAACTTATAAGATCATCGAGTCCAACCCTCTGCTCAGTTCAAGTATTTTAAAAGTGCTCTTCTATCTCCCCTCAGTCTTTTCTTTCCTCATGGCTAAACATGTCCAGTTCTTTCAGTCTTTCCTCCTAGGGCTGGATTTACCTCATTTTGGTACCAAGCTAAAACATGTTTATTCATCAACGCCTTCAGGGATTAAGGTAGTAGGATGTGGGGGTTTCCTTTTTCTTACTATGTTTGTATGTAGATTTTAATATTTCAATTTTTAAAATATAGTTTTAAAATATTGTACTTCTTCCTGAGGTTGTAAGATATAAGACAGAACGTAAATATTCTAAATAAATAAATAAATAAAATTGATGAGCATCAGAGGTGGGGAACTGTAGTGGGTAGACCTTTGTTTAAGACCCCTCTTGACTATGAAACTCACTCTTATGATCATGGCCTGTCACTCCCCTCTCTCTGTCAGCCTGACCTTACTCACAGGGCTGTTGTGAAGATAAGGCAAGGATATATACTGTATATAGTTTCCTTTCTTCGATTTTTAGTGGGTGGGTGGCTTAGGGGACCTCGCCCCCCCCCCAAAAAAAACCTACCACTGCAAAAATACTTCTAGGGGCTGCAGGCTACTCACCCTTGGTGCATCTCTTAGACAAAGAATTTCAGCCACCAAAGAAGTATGCATTTGCTTATCTTGCTTAGAGATACTGTACTTTCTCTTCTCAATGACTGATAACAACCACTATCAAGATTACTATCTCTTTCCCCTCAAGGCATGTTAATAGCTCTTAACTACCACTGATAAAAAAGGATGCGGTGGCACTGTGGGTTAAACCACAGGAGCCTCTGTGCTGCAAGGTCAGAAGACTCACCGTCGTAAGATTGAATCCACGCAAAGTAGGGAGCACCCCTCACTTGTCCCAGCTCATGCCAACCTAGCCGTTCAAATGCATGTAAAAATATGAGTAGATAAATAGGTGCAACCTCAGTGGGAAGGTCACGGCGTTCTGTGTCTAGTCGCGCTGGCCATGTGACCATGGAAACAGTCTTCGGACAAACGCCGGCTCTATGGCTTGGAGACAGGGATGAGCACCGACCCCCTAGAGTCGGACACGACTGGACTAAATGTCAAGGGGAACCTTTACCTTACTACTGATAAAGACCATCCCCATCTGGTCCTTTTTTGCATTTCCCTTCCATTTCCCCATGGCTTCACCTTCAAATACATATCAATGTCCACCCACTGAAGTTCCACCCTTCTCGCCTGAAGAGCCGAGACACCTTTCAGGACAGCTTATAACAAATTAAACAAAACACACAATTTTAAAAAAGAAAAAAAAACTTAGTAGCCTCTAAAGCGACACAAGGTCATTGCCTGTAACAGGATTCCTCACAAGACGGCTATCCCCTTGGAAAGATTTTATCGTACATCTCTTGGGGACAAAGGAGGCATAGATAAGAACTTGAGAAGATACTGGGAAACCCAGGTGGCAAAATGGAGCTGTAACTCTATGAGGAGGACACCTTCTTTGGAATGTTTGGAAAAAGGAGCAGAAGAGCCAGAAGCAGAGGCCACTCCTACCTTCCCATCTGGCCCACTAGTCACGGAGAAGACGTACTCCAGCAAGAAGACCACTCCAAAGGCTGGGTGAGGGACCATCTCCGTCAAGTGGATGTGGCTTCGTAGGACAAGCGCCTGCCCCTCCGAGCTGTGTCAGGAATGCCAGAAGAGAACCCATCAGTTCAGAGGCTAGGAAGTTCCACTACTAAATGTCAGCCAGCAAAACACAATTAACTTCAGCATGGTTTATATTCCCAGACATGAAGACCTTTCCTTTGCCTCCAACCACAGTGGAACAAAGGACAGGTCACCTACCTGTAACTGTAGTTCTTTGTGTGGTCATCTGTGAATTCACACAACTGGGGTTTCTCTGTGCATGAGTCCACACTCTCCATACTTTGCATGCCCTCCATGGAGGAAACTGAGTAATTCTCAGTTCTCACAGTCAACCACAGCTTACAATATATACCTGAATGGCAGACTTAGGTGAGTATGGGTTGGTTGCATGAATTCACAAATGACTACTCAAAGAACTATGGACAGTAACCTGTCCTCCTTTGTGGTCTCTGTGAATCACATTATTTGGGTGACTGACAAGCTCACTTACCAGCTGGTGGTGTGTCACACCAAAATGGAAGAAATGACTGCTCTGCTGAAAGAAGTGTCTAACTTTGCCCTGACATCCAATTTGTTAATGCTTGACAAATGTCAGAGGCTGGAACTACCTTGCCACTTTACAAATGTCTCTCAGCTAGAAACTCTCAAAGAATGCTGTAGAGGCAGCAACTGCTCTAGTTGAGTGCCCTTTGAAAAATGTGGGCATCGGTTTTCCTGCTAGCTGGCAGGCCAATATAAAAGTGTTCACTATCCACTAGGGTAAAAGCTAGTAAGTAATGTATTGGCTTTTTAAAGGCCCTTGGTTACAGAAGAGCAGTCTAGGAGACTTTCAGAATAGCTTAATTCTGAATACAGAAAAAGTCAGGACCTGTGAACAATCAGAACGGTGCTTCCCAATCTTGGGTCCCCTGATGTTCTTGGACTACAACTCCAAGAAACCCTGGCCAGCACAACTTGCGTGAAGCCTTCTGGGAGTTTCAGTCCACAGATATATGAGGACTCAAGGTTGGGAGCCATTGTTCTAGTATATGCAATGTCTTTTCTAAGTCTGAGGCTAGAGATGGAAAGACATTGATTAAGGTGGAACTCTGAGACTATTTCGTTGTTATTTAGTCATTTAGTTGTGTCTGACTCTTCGTGACCCCATGGACCAGAGCACGCCAGGCCCTCCTGTCTCCCACTGCCTCCTGGAGTTGGGTTAAAGTCATGATGGTTGCTTCGATGACACTGCCCAACCATCTCGTCCTCTGTCGTCCTGTTCTCCTCCTGCCTTCACACTTTCCCAACGTCAGGGTCTTTTCCACCTTGTCCCTGAGCCACCTTCTCTTCTCATGAGATGGCCAAAGTATTGGAGCCTCAGCTTCAGGATCTGTCCTTCCAGGAAGCACTCAGGGCTGATCTCCTTCAGAACAGATAGGTTTGTTCTCCTTGCAGTCCAGGGGACTCTCAAGAGACTCCTCCAGCACCACAATTCAAAAGCATCAATTCTTCAGCAGTCAGCTTTCTTTATGTTCCAGCTCTCACTTCTGTACATCACTACAGGGAAAACCATAGCTTTGACTATTTGGACTTTTGTTGGCAAGGTGATGTCTCTGCTTTTCAAGATGTTGTCACGGTTTGTCATTGCTTTCCTCCCAAGAAACAGGTGTCTTTTAATTTCGTGGCTGCTGTCACCATCTGCAGTGATCATGGAGCCCAAGAAAGTAAAATCTGTCACTGCCTCCATCTCTTCCCCTTCTATTTGCCAGGAGGTGATGGGACCAGTGGCCAGTGGCCAAACATGCTGGCATATTGAATGTAGCATCTTAACAGCATCAACTTTTAAGATTTTAAATAGTTCCACCGGAATGCCATCACCTCCACTGACGTTGTTAGACAAGCTTTCTAAGGCCCACTTGACTTCACTCTCCAGGATGTCTGGCTCAAGGTCACCAACCACACTATCTGGGTTGTCCGGGATACCCAAATCTTTCTGGTATAATTCCTATGTATTCTTGCCACCTCTTCTTGATGTCTTCTGCTTCCGTTAGGTACCTCCCATTTTTGTCCTTTATCATGTTCATCATTGCACAAAATGATCCTTTAATATCTCCGATTTTCCTGAACAGACTATTTTAGGCAGGAACAATAGTTAAAGAGTTGTAGAAATAGTCCTTGAAGAACTGTAGAAAAGGTGAATCAGATCGAAGAGCAACCAACTTGCCGGCTCTCCATGCTGAGATCTGCAAAGTGTTGTTGATATGTGCTTTTTTTTCCTTACTTCACTATGTGATTTAACAACCTATTGTTTTTTAAAATTTCTAGCTAAGTTTATTGCAGGCCACTGTAAAGTTTCATGGGTCGTTCTGTGATGTCTTGGACCCTCCTGGAGTCTTGAGCCAATGTTGGGATCTTCATCTTCTCTGCTCATTTATCGGGGGTTGGAAGTGATGCTCAGCCCATCCCAGCCTAATCCTGGGAAGGACTGACCACTTCATCTCTCCTATTCTATAGCCCAAGCGTATGTAAGAAGAGAGTGGTGGCAATCTACGCTGAAGCTAAAAAGTATTTTTTTCCCCCTGCTGAAGCCTTTGGTTTCACCTACCTCCTCCTGAGTGGAGTAGCACAAATCAAAAGTCCAGATAGACAAAGCTACAAAGCATTTCTGCACCATGGTCTGGGACTCTCTCCTCCTCTCACCTTGGTTTAACAGGAGCTCCATGTTTCCTGCGCCTGCTCCCCGTGTGTCCCTGAGCCACCTTAGCCTCTGGTACCACCACTACCACCTGTGGGGGCTGCACAAAACAGAAACCATTGTGCACCCCAACGTGTAGCCTTCGTTCCTGCACCATGAGGGTGTTCCTATCCAGCACGGAATTACCCTAGGGGAAATCCAAAGAGGACAAAAATCAGTTTCCAAAAAGAACACTTTACACAGCCAGATTAAAACTCCATCACCTCGTCCTCCATCTTGAGGAGCAATTTAAATGTAAGAACTGACATCAACGTCACCACTAAAAAAGGACTGCACAACGCTAAGGACTGTGCTTCCTGCAGACCCCAAATAATGTCATCATTTGGCTGTTTTGCCTAGGGATCTACCTGAATTCACTCTCCAGCTTGGCTGGTATGGGAACTGGTATGAGAACTGGCAAGTTATAGGGCATGCCAGCTCCATGTGAGAACAAGGGCCAGGTGCTCCAAATAAAAAGCAAGGAACTGGGTTTGCAGAGTGCCTGCAAAGTATTCGTCTATAGAGATGGAAAGAGGCAAGTGCTTTTACATCCCTTGAGGTGCAGCCTGATTTTGACACGTTTAGTCCTTCTGGTTTACAGTTTCTGTTTGTGAGCTTAAACAACCACAGATCATATGGCTATAACATCTGAACAGTATGAATTTTAAGCCTTTTTCCTTTTCTCTTTGTCTTCTCAAATCCTCAGCTTGATGGAGATCATCGCTGCCATTTAAATCATAAGTAGCATTTTTTTAACTAACATACATTTCCAATAGCCAAACAGACCATGGAGGTGAGCTGCTAGATTATCATAGGTGAGCTGGTGAAAGGAAGTGAGGAACCAAACGATTCGGACACAAGACAGTTTGCTTCAAGAACATCTCAAACCAGACTGAATTCCTATTGAAGAATTTAATCAGATGGATGGGCGGGTGGATAGATAGATGAGTTAAGCTTGCAAAAATTTATAATCCACCTTTCCATGTGAGACATACATGGCAGCTAAAAGTTAAATACCATAAAAATATAAAATATATAAGAGAACATACCGTTAAACCTGAGCCTACAAAATAACTGAACAAATTTATTTATTTATTTATTTATTTATTTATTTATTTATTTATTTATTTATTTATTTATTTATTTATTTATTTATTTATTTATTTATTTATTTATTTATTTATTGGATTTATATACCGCCCCATAGCGCTACAAGCACTCTCCGGGCGGTTTACAATTTTAATTATACAGGCTACACATTGCCCCCCCAGCAAGCTGGGTACTCATTTTACCGACCTCGGAAGGATAGAAGGCTGAGTCAACCTTGAGCCGGCTACCTGGGATTTGAACCCCAGGTCGTGAGCACAGTTTTAGCTGCAGTACAGCGTTTTAACCACTGCGCCACGAGGCTCAAATGTATTAAGATATAAGTTAAATGACAAGTTAAAATACAGAGAAGCAGAAACTAGTAAGTATAGTAAATACGAAGCAACATGCTTTATGTATACATGCACACATGTTTGTTCATTGTAGTCAGAGAACTGTAGAGTGGGGCTCAGGGCATCCAGTGCAATTCACCTGCTAAAGCAGGGAATCCATAGCTAAATCATCTCTGAGAGACTACCAGCTGTAAGGGGGACACCTCAGGCTGTCCATCTTGGTCCTGCACCCCATCCCCAGAGGTCTACTCAAGAGACCCTAGCAACAAGGCAGCATGAGGATAAAAGGGGCAGGAATGGTACCTGGGCAGAAGCAAGGAGGAGGAGGAAGACCCATAACCGGAAGGAGAGGATACAGAAGGAGTTGAGTGGCAGGGGTCCAGGGATAAAGGAGGAAGACGAGGAGGGGGGACCTGAAAGATGTTCAGAGGCATGGGAGGAACTACCCCAAGTCTTTTGCACCCTCAAGAGAGAACTGGCGTGGGCTCTTCCAAGATTTCTAGACAGGAGAGTGGATCAGCTTTGCTCTCAGTAGGGGCTGTGGCAAGGGAGTGCCATCTTCCCTCTACTAAGGACCCCTGTAACAGTGGCTGAACCATACAGCAAAGTCTCAACCAGGAAGTCCACACCAACCCAGAAGAGGTGTTGAAGGCAGCAATGGCAGCGCTAGAGACGTGTCCAGCTGGCCTGAGAGAGAGAGGAGCAGCTTTTGTGAGAGGACCCTCTTCAGCCTGGCTCTATCAGACTTCACTAAGAGGTATCTGGTTATTAGATCCAGAAGCTACAACTCGGTCCCAGCTACAGCCTTGGACAGTAGGGGGCTTGCACCTTAAATCCAGCCCCAACCACTGGTATTGGACAATGGGAAGCTAGTGTGGAGAATTAGCAATGAAATAGCAGTGGTGGCTCTTGAACCCAGCACCCCCCCAGAACAAAACACAGCACCCTCTTTTTTTCCCCATTCCAACACACTGGCATCAGTGCAAAATTTCAGCTGCAGTAACTTAAATGCTCTTGCATTTTGGACCTGTGCTACTGATGCACTCTGAGGAGGGGGAGTGGTAATTTTCAGCAGTATGTCATAAACTAATAAAAATGAAAGCTGCCCCAGAGTGATTGCTGGATATTAAAGTCTTTCATCTTCTCTCTCTGAAAAGCCACTGTGTTTCTGACAAATCAACAAGGCTTACCCTCCAGGTCATTATTGCTTCCTAAATTACAGGAGCTCCAGCACACAAACATTAAAACTTAGATGTGACTCTTCACGCTCATTAATCAAGACCAAGACTGTCTACAATATAGCCTCGTTAGTGTAGTGCTCATTCTTGGGAAGGGGGAAAAACAGAATCAAAAAAACCTGGGATCTGTCTCTTAATCAGAAGGGAAGCTAAGACAATAAAACAATTTCTAGAAAGGGGAAACAAACAGTCTCTACAGCAATTCATATGCAAATGGACAAGCAAACACACTGCTACTGTCCAGATAACGGGAGTTCCATTCTTCTTGAAACAGTCCATTGTCTCTTTGCTGTCTATTATCGGAGGAAGCAGGATATCTAACTTTTTAGAGAATCCTGTATTTCAGCAATCTATTTTTTTGTTTGTTTGTTCTTTAAGTTTTCATTCCTTATGAACTAGGTGTCTCCAAGATATTTTTGTGGTCCTTGCAATAATGGCTAGGGGGAAAAGAGAAAGATCTGAAGCAACTGAGAATAACTTTTGTAACAACAATTAATTCTTCCCCGCTCCAAAACTGAGGAACAAATCTGGAATAATCTATGCAAAGCAATAACCATTACAGATAAAGTAATGCAAAGCAAGAGAAACAGCAGATCTCCTGAAGCTGTAAAATTGAGACAGGTCAGAAAACCCAGGTTTTCCAGAATATGGACCACCTGGCCTCCAGATTTTAATGTGCTGTTTGTTTCAGCTTAGGAGACTAGAAAGAGACAGGCTGGTTTGCTGCAGGTGGGACCAGGAGCCACAAGGCAAGAATAGATGGTGCAACAAGATTACTCAAAACTTACAAGGGAAGGAGGGAGGGATTACTACCTGTGCATCTTTCACCTCTGGGGCTGAAAAGGCTAGTGTCAATACCTAGGAAAGAATTATTTTGAGTCTGATGACCAATAGTCAAAATTCACATTGAAGAAGAAATCCATTTTGAAATGTATATATTCCCAAATTTGTTTCTGTGTACCATAAGATCACATCCTTCCCATTTTTGCACTTGCCGATTTTTCATGTCTGCAAATGTACCTCATCACTCATGAGCAAGTCCAACAGCTCCTCCTCAAACTTCTCCAGCGAAGGGTACAGGTGGATGGAAAGCTTCTCCAAGTAGCATGTCACGGTCTTCATGAGTCGTGGCTTCTGCAAGGGATCCTCTGCAAAGACAGTCGTTGATGACGGCAGGGCAGCCAAAGGCAAGCTTCTGCCCTCCACACAAATGGAAGCAAGGACAGTTCGAAGACAGCTCAACATTGCATCAAGCAGAAATGTGAACCTTATCCTTAGGCTGATTTCAGTGTCAACTTTTAATCCTGTCTACACACGCTAAAGCAGGTGTGAGCAAAGTGAAGTTCCCAGTGCCCTTCAAACTTTTTTTTTCAAAAAAGGAAGAAAGAGAGAGAATGCCTCTCCTGGAAGCCTCCCGAATCAGTGACTTACCTTTGAAATAGGCCATGGGGCATGGGCAATTTTTCCTGTTTAGCCTCTTTGAACAGGCATTTCTTAAAAATCAGAAGCTGAGCTTCCAGCCATCTTCAGACCCTGTTCTATATTTCTTCCATTCATTATTTTCCTTGTCATTTGTGCCTGCTTGTACTATACCTGGAAGGTCGGGTGGGGGGAGGGACTGCAACACAGGACCTGCCCCACACCAGCATTAAAGGTTCTTTTACTACTGCCCAAACTGCCTTTTGTTGTGATTGTTGATTATCTCCCTGTTGTAATTTTCAGATACCAGAGCACTCAGAGAATTTTACCATTAGTATCTATGGGTGGGTGTGTGTCTGAAATCCACAGCCTGAGATTTCTGAAGAAACGTTAGCTTTCCATACACATTATCACATGCCACTTTGTTTTAACACGGAGAGAAACTTAGTATGAAATATCATATAGCTGCTATTCATGTTTATCATACAAATATTTTCAAAACGTCAAGGTTTCGGAATGTGAGAATCAATATTCAATGCAAGGGAAAAGAAATATGCACAAGGACACTAAGACTACAAGGCTGCATGGGAATGGATTCTGGCAATTTTTTGATGGGACTATAACTCATAATCCACTGACAACGTTATCAAGTGTAATAGGTGATTCATTTATGACAATAGGGAAGATGGGTTTAGGACTTGTGTAAGTAGAAACTGAAGCAGCCTGAGTGCAATATTGGAAAATGGATGTGATGGCCTCTGACTCCAGCCGGCTGAGCAAAATTCTTGAGATTGCCAGAATTGACTGAACTAATAAACCACTGTAATAGAGGCTATATTCCACAAGACTTAGGAGAGAAATGAAATGTGTTTCTCAATTATTAGAAAACATATTGCAACAATTGCTACCACAAAGACACATTTCTGTGATTTAATATCTACTCTACATTTGCTTATTAACTGTTGAAATAAATGTTGTGTAAACACTGCTACTGGAGAGGCATATTATGGTAATTTAATATATACGACATGGGAGCTATGCTTGCATTTGTCTTCTCTTCCCCTCGAAAGTAATAATCACTAAATCTTTTTTTCTTTAACGTACTGATGTATGCCTTGGTGAGGAGATTCATTGTGCAGCCCCAGATGCCATTCTCCCTATAGTAACAGAAATGACAATGGGTTTTGAGACACCTGAAAGATGAACCTGCACATTCTGGCATCAGGTTTTGTGGACTAATATGTCAGATGGAGCTAACAAGGGTCCCCAGGCAAAATATGAAAGCCATTCAAGAAGAACTCTCTTGCTGAGATAAAGTAAAGAAGTGGTGGAAGACCAGTGAAAGAAATAAAAGGTCAGTTTTACTTGCTATATAAATGGAACAGGACGGAAGAAAACCAAGAAAAGGCAAGGATTAAGCAAGGAAGACTGGCTACAGGGGCATGGAAGCCTATTTATGGAAACCAACACGTTGCAAAAATTTTGTAAAATTTCTGGAGACCCAAAGACTTGCACTGCTTGCACCTGAGAATGTCCTGGAAGATGAAATGATATTCAGAATGACTCAGGCTCAGAAACTTGACTTTTCTGAACCTAGGGGCTTCTATCCTTCCTTGCATGCAAATGATGCCTTCCACATTTCCTGTTGTGTACAGGAAATGCTGGACCAGACAGGCCTTTGGTCTAATCCAGCACGGTTCTTCACATGGTTATACCCATAAGAAAAGCCATCCTGTTCCCCGAGAGCAGGTGGGCGAAGATGGGAGCCCCAACACTTCACATAGGCTTTCTGCTTAGGCGTGCATCCCTCAATTATGGTTTGATTGCATTCAATGCAAAGGATGCCTTAGCCTATTCAGATTCTGTTTGACCCTACTATTCTAATATGAAACTAGCATAGGCATCCTTCAGTCTCGAGAGACCCTGGTAACGTGCTCTGTATCGAAGAGTGTCCTCTCCAGAGCATGAAGCCTGGGGAAAGTAATATGGAGGATAGGTTGTTACCCAAGCAGCAGATCCCCCCTCTCCACATTGTTGAAATGGTCCAATGGAAAGGCAAGAGCCAACAGAACTGGTTCCAGCAACGTCGCAGGAGTTGGCAGAACGACACAAACTGCCTTCAGGACTCCAGCTCCAGATTTTGCCTCTAGGTTAACTTTTGAAGCCTTTTCCATCAGTGGATATAGCCACAAGGCAGTGGAGGTTTGATTCTCCTAGATGGGGCTGCCTTCCATGGCTGACGAGCCCCATCTACCCAGCCTGCTCTCTAATAGTGCAGAAGTATGATCCGACCCTTAAAACTTTCCTGCCTCCCAGGTATATGCAATTCTAATTGGCTTACCTATTTACATATTAGGGTCAGAGATAGAATCAAATAATTTGAGAATTTCCTGGGACACCCTCATTTAAATTAGAAAGCCCCACCCCCTAGGCTCCACCCCCAGGCCATGAGGTGGGAGAGTCCAAAAGAAAGCCCAGCCCCCCCAAAAAATCCTCAGCAAAATATGAAACTACTTTTTAAAATACAACCTATGAAACCTCAAACCTGAAATAAACTGGTTAGCTTCAAGAATGCTACCGTACTCTCCCCTACCCCCAGGTTTTCAGACTTCATGGCTTATAACTGTTTTTTAAGAAGCACTTCAAGGGTCTTAAAGGAGACTCCTTGTATATCCAATAGTCTTGCATGTATGAATCAGCTATTTATTAATATCTGTCTATTACTTACATTCATGTCCAGCTTTTTCTTCCAAGAGCACAGTATTTATTTATTATTATTTTGTGTTAAATATTTTTACCCCTCCTCCTCCTTAGAAAAGGACCCAAAGTGGCTTACATTACTGAAAGTCAATATTTAAGAACAAAACAATGAATATACAAAGGTGGCATACATCATTAAAAGGCAATATCCAAAGCTGTGTCATATAATGATAATAAACTCAGAAATGCAGAGCTGGAAGGGACCTTATGGATCATCAAGTCCAGCCCCTGTCAAAGGAGGGCCAGTGGGGAATCGAACTTCCAACCACAGCCAGAGACCTAAACCACTGAGCTATCTGGCGGTTCTTAACAATTCTGTAATGTGGGTCAAGCTGAGAGGGAGAAAATGACTGATCCAATGTCAGCTAATGATTTCTGTGGTTCAGGAGACATGAACCCGAATCTCCTGACTCCCCAGCCCAAACTTCTGAACTATTGTGATACCACTCTGGCTCAACAACATGCCCTTTTCTTCAGCATAGTTTTAGCACAAATGAAAATTGTCCTACCACACTGGAAGGTCAAGGAGGGCAATATTTGTGCAAGGCCCTGGGGGAAAAAGCAATAAGGTGAATAAAATCTTGTTCAGGGGAAGGGGGGGAGTAAAACACCTCCCACATGAAAAAAAACAAACCCACAACTTGCATACAACTGATCAGAAAGAATGCTAAAATCGCTGATGACATCTGAGCCCTGCAACAGAAGTGCTCCAGGCAACAAATTGTACTGTTCAATCATTCCAAGACAGCACATCAGGAAAACATGGGAACAGCTGTTCTCCCTTTGGCTCAGCTCCTCACACTTCCCCGGGGGCAGTTGTCAGGAGAAAGTTGTACTGCAATCATCCACTCTTCTGGTCCCTCTGCAATTGTAGAGTACCAACCATAAACTAGAAGGCTAAGAGCAAAGCTTAGAACATTTTTAAAATGATCTCATTGTTTTACATATTCCTTCACAGCAGTCAGATTGCTATTGATATGTACCTGACAACTGTGAAATTACAGCCCCAACTACGGAAGGGTAGAGAAGCTGTCCACAAGATAGGCCAATCAAGGGGTCCAACAATAAAGCTTGGAAGCAAAAAAAAGGGGGGGGAAAGGAAAGGAAGGAAAGAAGGAAGCTCGCTAATGGTACTTGAAAGGGTTTTCAGAAAAAATATAGTGTCAGGGAAGAGGGAAATGAGTTCAGAAGATGGCTGGGAAGGGGATTTGGGGGAAACAAAAGAGGTTGGAAGAGATGGTTGGGTGCCTCTTCTGAGCTTTTCAAACTGGCTAGGAAAAACTACTCCAGATTTTTTGTGACAGTGAATTACTCAGGGGCAAATTTGGATAGCTGTATGTAGTCAATAGCAGAGCATGAACAGAGGAGGCAAGATGGGGTGGCAGTGTGTGAAATAAGCAAGCCCAGTCCTCCCCTCTTCTGTGCTGTGCCAGCAGCTCTGCAGAACCCCCAAGACTCTCCCTTCAGCTGCAGGATCCATCCATCTCTATTACACTAATGGAGGCCAGGGAGGTGTGACCTGCTCTAAGACTCTGCACAGCCACTCAAGTGACTTTGCTAGAAGCATCAAGGTTGCTAAGCTCCTTGTCGCTTGAGAAGTTTTGAGGCCAAAACAGCAGTGAAGTGTGAGATGGATGACTCTTGTCAGAAGAGGTGACTGATCAAGCTTCTTGAATTCCCAGGACACCGCTAGAAAGAAGAGCAGAGCTCTTGAACACTTGGTGGGACAGTCATCTCAAAAAAAAAAAAAAAAAGGGATGCTGTAATGTTTTGCTGGAATATATTCTACAATTTATAAAAGAAAGAACAATGACCACTACTATTCCAGAATTATCCCAATTTGTTCCTCTTTTCCAAATTGGTTTCCGGGACAGGCTGCAGAATTCTTGAGC
The DNA here is from genome assembly GCF_051106095.1 of Pogona vitticeps. NCBI lineage: Eukaryota > Metazoa > Chordata > Lepidosauria > Squamata > Agamidae > Pogona > Pogona vitticeps. Next base: position 9,884,833 of record NC_135789.1, on the reverse strand, counting down.
TAAAGAAAAGCATTCTTTTTTCTTCTATACTTGAAGTACCTGAAGTCTTCACACCAAAAAGGTCCCAGAAGCAAACAATGACATGAGCCGGTGATTAAGATTCTTTTACTCCCTAAGATCCACAACTGAGCACTATGGAGCCTTCCACTGTATAGTTAGCTAAAGCAGCCCCGATGACATATAAAGCATCCAGCAACAGAAAGAAATAATATGTCTTTGGTTGCTGGAGCGGTTTAAGAGCCACGGGAAGTGGCGGGAACAAGACTTTCTAACAAATTAGCTTTGCTAACACTAGAATCTGCCTTAATTCAATTTTGGGAGCCAAATATACCTTCTCAATTTCAGGGAGGCTGTTATCTGAAGCTTCAGTGTATCAAATTACAGGGTACATTTGGCTGGAAGTGCCCATTTGAAGCCAATTTCAGGCCTCCAGCTCTTTTATGTCCAGAAACCAAGTAGTATTTACTGCTGAGCTGCCTTGGATAAAGAGAACAAACAAGAACGGAAGCGGCAGAGTTTTTAACTTTGGAGGACACTGGTTTTCTTCAAAGTAACACATCCCACTTCAAGCACCCAGAACTGGCCATTAGTTACATTTATAGCCCACATACTGTACTTCAAAGATTCAAGGAAAGTGGATAAAGGGGAGGGGGAAATGAAGTAAAATAAAAAGCAAGGAAATACACAATAGGATTTCATTAGAATTGTTCAGATTTCATCTACCGTTTCCCTAATAAGCCTTAAAGCCTGGACCACTCAGGGAGGTCTTCTGACATGTCCAGAATTTGTTCAGCCTTGAATTTTAAAGAGTTTCCAGTTGGAGGCAAGTAGCCAGTGGCCACGAAGAAGAGCCACCCTCATCTCCAGCCAAGGTGCCGCTTTCGCTTTACCAAAAAGGAAAACATAAATCTCCAAAACATAAGGAGGAAAAGAGGACATTGATTTGCATATACCTGTGCATGCTCATTTATATCTAGAGACATGAAATTAGAAATTATTTTCATGACTGCGGCTTGGTGCATTGCATACCTGCTGCTAAATCTGCAGTCCAGGATGGGCAAATCCAAGGCCCATGATCTCCAGTCCCACAGCTCTGTGGTTGTCACTATAAGGACAGCCCTTCTAGCAGTGAGATAAATGGCCCACCTGCAGCCAAGCCTTCCCTAGAGCTCAAAGTCATTAGGAATCTGGTCGTTGATATTTAAGTGTGATTCAAGAGCTCCAGACATGAGCTCTATGGAAAGTTTACAGAATAGTCAAGAATACTCCTACCTGGCCTTGTTTTGGCAAGGCACTGGGCCAGATGATTAAAGAGTTTCTGGTTTTATGTGTTTTCAAAGGCTTTCACGGCTGGGATCCAATGGTTGTTGTGGGTTTTTCGGGCTGTTTGGCCCTGTTCTCCAGAACATGGCCAAACAGCCCGAAAAATCCACAACATCCGTCAGTTCCTGGTTTACTTGGGGTACAAGCAGTTTGTTTCTCCCAAACTCTTAAAAGTCTGGACTGTCTAGTGATTTAAAGCCAAGCTCACAAATTAAGAAGAGAAAGCACAAGTAAACCAAGTAAGTTTTACACGGGGGAAGACCTCATATACTCCTCCAAAAGTAAAACAATAAATAAGCACTGCTTCAACTAAAAGACAACAGTTTGCTGAGAGCATTCAAGCGCTTTGTCTTTAGAGATGGAAAGAGGGAACTGATTTTTACATCCTTAAGATGCAACCTGATAACTTTAAAGGTACCCTGTATGGTCTAGTGGATAGATTGACAGACTAGGACTCTGGACATCAGGGTCTGAATCCCCACCTGGCCATGGAAACTCATTGGGAGAGTGGAACTGGTAAAAACTGGTAAAAACCATTCCTTAAATATCATGCTTACCTTGAAACCCCTATTAGGTTTGCTATAAGCTGGTTCCAACTTGACAACACATGATTAACTAACTGATAACTCCACACTGTAGGCTGACTCTCCAAGCCTTTTGCTATCTCCCTTTTTTAAACTTAAGTATCTAGAGCTGCCGTGGCTGGCCAGGAAGAAAGCTGGACTTTTCTGCTTCTCCCCACAACTATTCCTAAATTCTGTAGCTCCAAGTTTGACAAAGGTTCTAAGGGGGACAGAAACCTATTTGTCCTCCTGCTGGTGGAAACACTTCAATGACCCACTAAGGGCATTACCCGCCCCTGTTTTTTTTTTTTTTTTTTTTGACATACCTTCATGTGCTGCTATGACCCCAGGGATTCTCTGCAGGCTGGACACAGGGATGTTCTCAGGGAGGAGGTGATACACAGCCTCCAAGGGTGGGTGTGGTTGCAAGGTGCACTGCAGGTGACTGCCATCCACCACAATCAAGTACTTGTTCTCTACAGAAACAGAGGAGAGCACATTTTGTAAAGGTGCAGAAGAACAATGGCCAAAAATAAGCCTGGTAAACAGCAAGTACTGGATCTTGCTTGTCATGTAGACAACAAGCTCCACTTCTCACACCACAGTTTCACTGTTGCCAGCTCTGTACATCGAACACTGGTGTCTCTCTTCTAAAGGTATCGATGCTGTCCTTCAATATCTTACTTCAGGTGTCACTATTTCAATGTTTTATGATGCCACTTTCATTATTGTTTCTTGAAATATAATAATCTGTAATCTTAGAACTGCAGAGCTGGAAGGGACCCTATAGATCCATCAAGCCCAGCCTTTGTCAAGGAGGTACAGTGGAGGGAATCAAACTCCCAACCTCTGGTTCCACAGCCTGAAGCCTAAGCTGCGGAGCTATCCAGCAGTGCATACTATGTATTCTCAAAGGCTTTCACGGCCGGGATCTGATGGTTGTTGTAGGTTTTTCGGGGCTGTCTGGCCGTGTTCTGAAGGTTTTTCTTCCTAACATTTCGCCAGTCTCTGTGGCCGGCATCTTCAGAGGACAGGAATCAGAACTCTGTCTGTGCTCTGGTGCAGTTTGTGGGATAGTTGAGTATTTCACAAAACCACAAAACGCAGCATCCATGCCAGAATTATCTATCCCAGAGGAGATTGACTAGAAACAGGTATAGCCATAGCATGTGACTACGAAGAGGCACAAGAGACAGGTCAGACAGCTTCTTCTGTGGAAAAAAACTTCAGGTTCATTCAGGTCCTTTATGTGGCAGACAGTTTAGAAATGACTTGTGAGGAGAGTGGAAAGAGAGACAGAGTAAGAGCCTCTTCTGTTCTCTCCCCAGATATACCCTTCCTCCATTCACCCCTTTGAAACTTTTTCTACAGACTTTCCTGCAGGATATTCTGGATCTAACATCTCCCATATGTCAAACTAAGAACATGAAAATCAACATACTTTCTATTGGATCCTGAAGCAGTGGATGCAAGAGGGCTCGTGGAGTCCCATGATACAGACTGAGCCTGTGGAAGAAAGAGGCAGGTTATAAGAATGAAGGTGTTTTTCCAAAAAGAAAAAGTAGATAAAACCCAGGAACTCTAATATCTAAGCAGAAAACCCAGTAGCCAAAAGATTCTTGTTTTTATGAGACAGATATCTGGATTTATTTATTTATTTATTTAATTTGATTTGTACCCCGCCCATCTGGTCTATAAGAAGGATGCTTCAGTTCTTTGCCCCTTCCACTTTCCTTACCCTTGAGGGAAAGCCTCAACTTCATCTTCTGCCAGGACTTCCCTAACTTGCTGTGCTTCTGATTTATAGCATAATCCCAACTTGTCAAGATGGCCCAGGAGCAGCTGAAGGTGTGCTGAAGTCCCAACCATCCCAGGCTTGGGATGTTGGAAACCATGAAGGGCTGCCCTTGCCTCAGCTTAACATTGTCCCTGGTCTTGAAAAAGTTTACATCTGGCATCAATCCACTCATCTTCCGCTCTGCCCCTTCCCCTTCCCTTTTTGGCTCCTCTGCTGGCCAGGCTCTGAAGTAAGAGCATTCTGCTGGAGAAGAAGAGTTCTGTCAGCATGAGGGGGATTTTTGGCTAGCAGAAGAGGCTTCAGCCTATTCCAAAGCCCTTGCAGCTGGTGTATCTTCAAATTAGGATTGCCCTGCCCCATCCTTCTTCGTCCATTTTATTTTGCTGACCCTTCTTTCTCCCTGAAACAGTATTAGCATTAGGTGTGATTTCTAACACCTTCTTATTTCACTGAATTTTAATGCATGTCATCTGACATTAGAGAGTTCTGACACCTTAAACATTTTAAAGTAACAGTCTTTGTATTTCTGGGGTATTACGTTCCCATTTGTATGTGCAAGGGTGGGTGGTGAGGAAATAACAAATGCAGAAGAAATGTACATCAGGGGAAAGGATGAGCTGAGTGTTGGGCCCTTTCTTTTAAGAACTGAAACAATATTCACTAAATTCCTTGTTCTCACTTATCTAGTTTCTTTCCACTTGAACCAAAGGATCCAAATCGCAAGAGAAGACATCCTGATGAAACATGAGGATGAACATCAGACAGCAAGAGCTGTTCAACAATGCAGGAGTCCACATCTGATGCAGATAGTGTCTCTTTCACTGGGGCTTTTAAACAGAGTTGGATGGTCAGCGGTCAGAGATTGTTTTACCTACAACTGCTGGGGGGGGGGGAGTCAGACCAGAAGACCCTTGGGTTCCCTTTCAACTCCACAGTTCTAATTCTATCTCATCCATTAGGTTCTTGAAGACTGGTATGTTTCCCATCCATCCTGAACTGAAAATGGGACTTCTGTATGCAAAGTCTGCTTTGCTAACAAGCCTTAGAACATGTTGTAAGCAAAGCACTCTGGAAGTATGCCGTGTTGACATCTCTGTCTGCAGAGACATGAGGTGTAATACAACAAGCAACACGTGAACCTTGACTTAGGGTATACAATCAATTATATCCGGATCTGTCCTGGTTTGCACCAGCATACGCACCCTTTTTCCTTCAAGCCCAGTTTTGCTGGATCAGATTTGCTGTCAAACAAACGAAGCACCCCAAAACCACACGAGAGGTCCTGTGGGGTGCCGTCCCGTCTTTGGGCTTTCGCCACGATCTCTATAATCACAACAATGCTGGGATGGTCCAAAGATGTGTGGAAATAAACAGTCTAGAGAGATAAGAAGAGAGGATGGATGAATCCAGGTCAGAGCTGGATGTCCCCCAGGTTACAAATAACATGTCCCATGTAACCCATTCCTTTTTGTGATAACTAAGGGATCACTAAGTTAAATATGAATTGTATTGTACAGTTACAAGGGACACTTTACTACTTTCACAGCGCAGCTGTAATGTTTTTCAAGTTGTTTTTATACTTCAAGGTGGGGGTGTGGACTCGCTACTGAAGTGTGTTTTGCACCACAAGGCAATGAACAGCTTCTGGGGGTTCCTCACTCAGATATTTTTCATTCATTTATAAAGTGTGCTACTTATATACCACCCCATAGTGCTTAAAGCACTCTCTGGGCAGTTTACAATTTAATTATGCAGGCTACACATTGACCCTCTCCCGCACAGCACGCTGGCTACTCAATCTACCAACCGGGGAAGGAGGCAAGGCTGAGTCATTCTTGAGCCAGCTACCTGGGATTGAACCCAGGTCATGAGCAGAGTTTTGGCTGCAGTACTGCAGCTGAACCACTGTGCCATGAAACTCCCTATATCTCTACTCTGCCTTTCCACTACGAAGTAGCACTTAAGGTGGCTTACTATATATCTATAAAAGAATAAAAACAAGTGAAACCCAATTTTAATCATAAAATCGAGGAAAACCTTCATTGTAAAAACTAATAATAATTAAAATTAATTATGTGCATTCACAACAGGGTAAAAATCCCTGAAAGATAAGCTTAGCCACCTCTCCTAAAGGGAAAGGGTTCCTTGTGTTCTGGCTGTTTCCTCCGCTCAGGCAGTTTAGAAGCATCATAGGATGCTGTCTAGCGGTCTTTTTTTAAACCCAGCCTTGACCTTAAGCTGACGTGTGTTGGTATCCATTACCACCCACTTCACTCAGCAGGGGCATATCATTTAACAGACTCACCTCTGGGTGATCTCACCTCCCAGGTATATATCAGGATTTCAAACACCTGAAGCCAGCCTCACTTATTCTTTGGAGTAATCTCGAATCTAGAATTAGTTCAACGGCAAATTGCCTGCTTAGGTTCTATGTTAGATGAAATCTCACTTAGAAGGGGGGCCAACAGACTGCCTAGCACAAATGTTGGGGGGGGCAAAGCACAACACAGGGGTACATGCTGTCCTAAGGCTAACTTTTACAGGCCTCGAGCCTCCCTGTTTCTCCTTTTCAGCAACAGGTTAACCACATTTCTTGGAATGCTTCAGCTTTTAAACGGGTCACAGCATTTAATCCTCTCAAACACCCTCACCCCTCAAAAAAAATGGATATACAGTAAATATCTAACCAGTCCCACTTTTATTTTTCTAACCTTTTCTTGGGCATGTTTGAAGGTTTGAAGAAGCCCCACAGGCAGAGAATTGGCTACGTACCTGCCAAAGATCTTGTCCTATTTCTTGTCTTAAGTATACTAACTTTCTTCCTCTAGGGGACTGGAGGATGGAACCGAGGTGGGGGTGGTTAAGGAAGACAAATGCGAAAGTCTAATCAACTAAAGCTTATGCCAGAAAATACTTCTTTGTATTTAAAGTGCTGCAAAGGTCCTTGTTTGTCTTCTTTGTTTCTGGATATTCAGTCTCTTCATAAACATGACAGCTAAAAACTTACTTCCTCTTAAAATGAAGTATGCTAACAATTCAGACCTACTGCTGCAACAGGCAACTGCTGGCTGAGATACCAACAACTCATCTGCGTCTATCAGATGCTGTCAGAACGGTATCTGGCATTCGTGGTAGTTCCTGGTGCTACTGGAACATAAGAATGTCTGTCTCTGACTCCTCGGTGGGGACAAGACATCTCCTGGCTTGCCAGCAGGCACTCAGATGAGATCTACCGTGTTTCCCCAAAAATAAGATATGGTCTTATATTAATTTTTGCTCCAAAAAAAGCATTAGGGCTTATTTTCAGAGGATGTTTTATTTTTTTCATGTTCAACTATCTACATTTATTCAAATACAGTCATGTCATCTTCTGGTTGCTGCACAAGGGTGGAGGACAAGGTTTCACTTACCTAGGGTTTATTTTTGGGATAGGGCTTATATTACGAGCATCCTGAAAAGTCATACTAGGGCTTATTTTCAGGTTAGGTCTTATTTTCGGGGAAACAGGGCATGTGTTCAGGGTTGCAAGGTGGTAAAAGAAAAGAAGTTAAAATGAACAGCACACACAAGCACACATCCACACCCAAAGAGGAGTACCACTTCTTGATTGCTGTGCCAGCACAAAAGATGGGAGAAAATGAGCTAATTCTGCTTCCCCCCCCCCCCCCCGCAGACCAGCGTGAACTGGAAAGCATGGGTGAAATCTCTGGCAGCAGTGTGATTAAAGAGGAGGTTAATCCTTCTATTAAAGAGTCATTATCCAAGTGTCACGAGCAAAACATTTGCTGTAATCACGGACTGTCAGGGAAGGATAACGGAGAGACGCATTAAAACACCGGCCCACAGAAATAAATCATTATTCTATTATCCTTTATTGGAAAATGATGAGGGGGGAGAAATGGGGACAAAACAAAATAAAAAGGTCAGTAACTCTCTTGACAAGCCAGTCGACTGGGCAGAGTTATGTTTGAATTTCTAAAGAATTGGGCATCTTTTCTAAAGTGGGGCCCATCATACTGCTAAGCTTCCTGTTTTTTCTATAAATGCTAACATTGATTTTGCTGACATATCCTCCTTCTTGGCTTTATCTGCACTCTAAAGGAGCTGCCAAATTTCATGTTCCAGGCCCACCTGTGAAACACTGGGGTAAAGATTTTAGAAAGAAAAAACCCTGACAGCTGACTGTCAAACTACCAGGAATGTTCTTTCAAGCAAGAAGTCAAACTACATGTCTTGTAAACTGCAAAATGCTGCCTTGGTACAGAGATCAAGGGAGGGGCTACAAGGGCCCCTGATCCATTTTGGGTTTAGGAACTACAGAACATTCACTAATTTTTACTTCATTCTCACCAGACTGAGCTCTCGTTACTTTGCAACATACATCAATCAACAAAGAATCCTCAAACCACAAAAGGTTGCTCAACTCCAGGTGAAAGTGAGATAAAGGACACTAATTTTTTTCTCCTCATCATTGCCTAGTAATTTGTGCAAACTGCCTCTGTACAAAACTATTCCCTTTTGATAAGCAAAGAACACATATTAGAGAGGGCACAGAACAACAAGCTTGATTACCGAAAAAGATGCAAATCACACCTCCACTGCTTCTAATACTCAGAAGTCCATGCAGTGAATCAGCAGTCATCATTATGTGTTAAAGCATTATAGCATAAAATGCATGGAAGCATAAAATGCAATTCTAATTAATTTTGTGTGTGAATTCTTCCCATTCTCTCTTCTCATTGATGGTTCCACAAAATACCTCACCTTCTTGAGAAGCAAGCATTATAATTTTGTGTTTCCTCATACTCAAATGAGAGGACAAGGCACGAGATTATTTGTATCTTCAGCTAGGTGATTCTGCAGTACCTTGTTTGATTTAAGGGCGAGGGGATCACGTTAAATCCTATAATGAGGAGAAGGAAGGGTATGTAAGCCACACCCTGTGTGTGCCATGATTCTCTGGAGCAGCAAATGTGGCTAAGGAAGTAAAATTCTTATGGCTAAATCTTCAAATTTGCACTTTAAAAGCAAACGTCAAGTCCTGAAGGCTATGAAGATGGTTGTTCTGGGTTTTTCAGGCCCTTTGGCCATGTTCTGAAGGTTGTTCTTCCTGACGTTTCGCCAGTCTCTGTGGCCGGCATCTTTAGAGGACAGCAACCTGTACTCTGGTCAGCTATGAAGATGACTGTGCTGAAATCGCAGAGGCCAGAGAGGTAGTTGAATATGATATGAGGTGGCTGGGAACAGGACTTCATGATCCCACACCCACAAAAGAAATTATGCCATAGCAACAGATCTGGTCAAATCAATCTGGAAAGTCAGTGGCAGCCCACATGCTCTGTGTGCAGATGTTTGTACGGTCAACCCTGGACATATTCAGTTAAGAGAACTTTTTAGCAGATGATGGAAAGATGCCTCTTCCCCTCCAGACCTGGAAAGCTACAGCCATTCAGACTAGTCAATGCTGGTCTAAACATGACTGATACCAAAGAGCTGCTAGTTTCAATATTAATTATTCAGCCTGTCTTGGTGTGAATGTAGACCGCTCCGGTATTTTAAAAATTGCCTTTTACTCATTGCTATCAACCTCTATTCCTCAGAATATTTGCTTGTTCACTTATTTGTTTGTATTATTTTTAACCTGTCTTTCTCCTTTAAAAGGACCCAAGGCAACTTACAACAATTAAAAGCATAATAACAGTGAAACCTAGTAACAGTGAATAGAGAATGAATTAATACAATACAAAATATATATATAAGCAACCAAAACACATTCAGTGCAGTAAGGCACAACAATCCATTTAAAAACCCCACTCGGCAGCCATTCACTCAAAGAAAGCTTGCCTGAAGAGAAAGGTCTTTGCCTGCTTGCGGAAGGAAAGCAAAGATGGGGTCAGCCTGGCTTCCAGTGGGAAGGAGTTCCAGAGCCTGGGAGCAGCAATAGAGAAGGTCCTCTCCCACGTACCCACCAAATGAATCTGTGAAGGCAGCAGGCCCGAGAGGAAGGCCTCTCCTGACAATCTTAACATTTGAGAAGGGAGAGGTGCTCCTTGAGGTAACTTAAGTCCACGTTGTTTAGGGCTCTATAGCAGTGGTCCCAACCTTGGGCCTCCAGATGTTCTTGGACTTCAGCTCCCAGAAATCCCGGCCTGTATAGGTGGTGGTGAAGACTTCTGGGAGCTGTAGTCCAAGAACATCTAGAGGCCCAAGGTTGGGGACCACTGCTCTATAGGACTGTGCCTGAAAATGGGTCAGCAGCCAGTAGAGCTGTTATAACAGGGGAGTCATATGTTCCCCGTAGCCAGCCCCAGTCAGTAATCCGGCTGCTGCATTTTAGACCCGATGAAGTTTCCTGGCCCTTTCCAGAGGCAGTCTCACATAGTGTGTTATAGCAATCCAGCCAAGATGCAAATAAGGCATATATTACCATAGTTAAATCAGACCTCTCCAGGAAGAGGCACAGCTAGCACACTAGATATAATTGTACAAATGCACTCCTGGCCACTGCTGAAACCTGGGCATCCAGGTTCAGCAATGAATCCAGGAACAGCCCCAAACTTCAGAAGCAATGTAACCCCATCCAGCACAGGCTGCATCCCTATTCATTGATCTGTCTTTCAACTGACCAGGAGCACCTCTGTCTTTTCTGGATTAAGTTTCAGTTTATTCACCTTCATAAATTTCATATGGAATGTAAAAATTCCAAGGAAATAAAATTATCTACTCAAGCACCAATTATATCCATGCATAGAGATAGCATTATTTGCTAATTGTATGTCTCCCCTGCCAATCAATGGGGCAAGAGGGGGGCACCAGCAATTCCATATTTCAGACAAGTTTCCATGTTTGCTGTTAAAAGACAAGCATCAACTGGTTTTCTGTAGAGGCATCGCCGTATCAGTTCTCCACTGCCCAAAACACTTTTTAGACGTGTCCATTTCACAAGGAAGTTTGAGAAAATGTTATCATGCAGCGGGACCTCAAAAAACTCTCCAAACAAGTGCTCCCAAATTACACCCAAAAAAAAAAAAAACTTGAACAGTGGCAACACAAAGCTCTTCATTAGCAAGAACAGAATGGCTGAGAGGAAGTGGCAAATTATCCATGCAAGAATCCTGCTTGAGACAAATGAAACGGAATTCTCCTGCCCTCTTTAGAACTGCTTATCTGGATTGAACAGCTACTCTTCCCCAATACAAAATAAATAACCTTCTAAAGCCCTCATATGTGGCTCTATGCCAGTCCCTGTTGCCGGAACACCCTCAATGCAAAACAAAACAGAATAAAACAAAACAAAACAAAACAATATTCCAGACCAACAAGGACAAGAACTCTTTGAGAATGTCAGAGCCTATGCCTTATTGAGCAAGGAGGAAGTGTTGTGGTCTGCATAAGGAACAAGAATAAAGCTTCTGAATTTTTCAGACTGGCACATCTTCCTGTCCTTTTTAAGGGTCAGAGGCTATCACTGATACATTCTGGCCAACTGCTGACCACCTAAGGGCCACAAGTCCTCTTTTAGAGACAACTACTCAGTTTGGGATGTGGTGGCGCTGCGGGTTAAACCACAGAAGCCTCTGTGCTGTAAGGTCTGTAGATCTTCAGCTGTAAAATCGAATCCACGCAATGGAGTGAGTGCCCGTCGCTTGTCCCAGCTCCCGCCAGCCTAGTGGTTCAAAAGCATGCAAATGCGAGTAGATAAATAGGAAGGTAACAGCATTCCATGTCTAAGTTGCACTGGCCATGTGACCACGGAAGATTGTCTTCAGACAAATGCTGGCTCTATGGCTTGGAAACGGGGATGGGCACCAACCCCTAGAGTCGAACACGACTGGACAAAAATTGTCAAGGGGAACCTTTACCTTTACCTTACTCAGTTTGAGGGGCTGCCAAAGATTTCTCTTGAGCAACTGGTCCTCCAGTTGAATGCCTGTCCAATTCATGTCTGGTATAAAGGTTTTTTTAAAAAAAACTAAGAACTTTGAGGGAAATCAGGGGCCTTGAAGACAGATATCATCCACAGGCAGCAGCCCTAGAACAGACTCTGAAGCAGGCCACAGTGCTCCACACTCCAGTGAGAAGCACTGCAATTCCATTTAAATTATAAAGATAAATCACTTCTAATTTTGCATCTGTATGCATAAACTACTTATACCTGCATTAATGATATTTTACACAGATGATGCTTAGGATTCCCCTCAATTGTATAATTCTGTGGTTGTACGATTCTGTGCCCTCTGAAGCCTTAAGCACTTGTGCTGCACCCATTTTCCCTTTATGAAATGAAGAGGTAAAAGGCACAGTGTGACAACAAGACTCTTGAAAACCATTTTTTCTAATCCTAAGGATCCACCTCTTTTATATTTGAATACAAAAGGTAACTCACTGAAACGGAAAATGGGCAGGGGAAGGGGTAACTGGGACGCAGAGACCTGTGCATAGTGAGGCACCACAGAGCAGAACTACAGCAGATTGAAAACTGCAGCTCCTGGCTAAGTTGTGGACTTCGGCTGGCCCATTCCTGGAGCAACAGCACCCTCTGCTGCCTCACTGTGCTACAATACCTCATAAGAAATAAAGATATCCAGTCACTTGCCAGCTCCTTTTCAGTATGGATTAGACAGTCACAAAAAAAGCATAACTGTGACGTGAACACTAAAAAGGATTTACAGCTCAATCCAAATCCTTCAGGGCAATTTACTGGGAGCAGGATAAATTTGTAGTACAGGTAAGGAATCCTCCCTCGACCGTTTCACCCAATTAATGATGACATGGACTTGAGGGATCTCAAGGCCTCTAAAGAAGTCAGTTACATACAGCTGATGTCAAATAAATCTACCTAGTTTTACACTTTTGAGGGATCCAATGACCTCAGTGCCAGTATTCTTCAAGTCACAGCACCCATATGTGGGTCTGGCGCTGAAGTTCCCCAGTGCCTGAAAAGCGTAAAACTATATAGATGGATACAAGTTCTTCTTCCCTTACAGTTTTATTGCCAAGAGGCTTAAAATGGAAATGGGGGTAAGTCCTCTTTGTATGGGCACTGATAATACAAATGGGAATGACCTCTCATTTCCAACAGGTTGAGTACATATCTAATGTTCTTGGCCCATGAAAAAAACTGTAAGGGAAGAAAAACTTTTTTACACTGAGAAATGAACATCATCCACCAGAAAAAGGTTACAGTTAGGTGGCACAATTTCACATGTAAAGGTCAGCAAATGATTCATAGCAGGAGACCCTTCTCTAACTAAACACAGCAAACATGCCCCATATCTCCATTTAATTCCAATTATTAATAACTGATACCAGTACCTAGTGCATTATTTGTCAAACATAATGTGAATACCTCAAGAGCAGCCCCAGCTGCAGATCCAAGCACCCTGACCATGAATGAACAAACCTCTTGCCAGCTGTGAAGGCACAAACAGGCCACTCTAGGTTCCCTGGAGCCACTGCATGGACTGAAAACAGAACGAAGCTGAACAGACTCTATTGCTATACTGCTCTAACAGTAGTTTTTCCTTATATTCAGCTGAAGTCTGGCTTCCTGTAACTTGAGCCCACTATTACATGTCCAGCACTCTGGGACAATTAAGAACAGACTCTGCTCCTCCTCTGTATGACTACCTCTCAAGTATTTAAAAAGTTCTATTATATCTCCCCTCGATCATCTTCATTGAAGGCTAAACATGCCCAATTCTTTCAGTCTTTCCTCATAAGGCCTTCCTCACTGTTACCCTCCTTATACTTGCTGCAGTTTGTTAAAGCATCTTTCTTAAAGCATGATGTCCAGAATGCAGTACATGAGGCCTAACCAGTGCAAAATATAATCTGCTCCAGAATTTTCCCTGGGATTTTTGTCAGGCTGATTGGTCTGGAGTTCCCAGATTCCCCCTTTTGGAAGACAAGGAAAACTTTAGCCCTCCTCCAATTATCTAGCACTTCATCAACCTCCATGTTTTCAAGAAAATAATAGACAGTTGTGAAATCTCTTCAGCTAGTTCCGTCAATATCCTTGGATGCAGTTCATCTGGCCCCAAAGATCTAAACACATTTAAAGTAGTAAGGTACTCTTTGACTATTTATCAGTCTGAAGCTGCAATCCTGTGCTCTCCCTTTGTACACATCTGCATAGAGGATCAAAGATTACATTTTTTTAAAAAAGATGGAGCTGCAGTAGGAATTTTTCTTTGTCATTTTTCCATCCATGCTGACTAGTTGAGCCCCTAGTTCTTTTCCCTGTCTTTTGGTATTCATGTACCTGCTCTTTTGTTGCTTTTAGCATCTTTTGCTAACCTTAGTTCATTCTCAGCTACTGTCTTCCTAATGCCATCTCTGCAATTCTTTGCTACTTGTCGGTATTCTTGCTTTGTGGTTTGGCCTTCCTTCCATTTCCTGTAAGTGTCCTTTTTTCAGGTCCTCTCTGACCTTTTTTGTGAAGCCACCTCGATGAATCCTACTCCTCTGCTTTCTTCCTCCATTTTTAGTAAGAGAAAATTATCAGCTACACAATGGAGGAATTTCTTGGAAGGTCCATATTTGACAGAATGCTTCTCCCAAATGATACCAGGATAACTGAAATCTCCCATTATTGCTACATATCATCTCCTTGAAATTATTGCCATCTGTTTTTCAAAGGTTTCATCCAATTTGGCAGTCAAATAGCAGACTCTAACCACCATGTTCCTTTTCTATTTTACCCCAATTATATTAATCCAGATGCAATCAATGGGACAAGTGAGCTCATCCTCCTGCATTTCCACACAGGAATGTTTATCCCTTTCTATTCTTTCAGGAGGTGTGAACGATTTATAACCTTCAATTGCTGTATTCCATTCCTTTGGAGTCATCCCACCAAGTTTCAGTTACTCCAGTCAAGTCATATTTTCTCTACTGAAATAACATTTTGAGTTATTTGTTTCCCATATCCCTGTCACTTGTATATAGACACTGGAGACTGAGTGATTTGCAGCCTATTTTGTTATCTACATTTCTATTAAGATTATTAATGGACCCCATTAGAGGTCCTTGCTCTGTTCTTCTTACTGTACATAAGCCTTCATCTGTCTTTTCCTCCAAGTTTTCATCTCCCTCCCTCTTCCAATATATTTTAAAGCCCTCCTGATGAAGTTCTTCATGCTGTGGCCAAATATATTCTTCCAAGTTTTTGTGAGCTGCCACCCACCACTTGACAACAGTCCATCTTCCTGGAAGCTCACCCCATGCACTACTTTTGCAGCCAGTTGTTGTCCCAGAGTATTTTTCTTTCCCTTTCTATTCCTCTTCTGAGTACTTCTAGGATGGATATAAGAAGACTCTCTGGACCTCAAAGTCCTAGAGTTTCCTTCCCAGCACTTCATAGCCTGATGTGATTTCTTCACGGCTCCTCTTGGTGTTTCATTCATTCTTACATCTATGAGAAGAAAGCGGTATGCCTCCGTAGGTTTTATGGGTGGTGGCAATCTTCCATCACATCCCTAGTCTCCCTGTAGGGAGACAGCATACTGGGTGGGTCCATGGATCTTCCCAGCATAGTTCAGTTCTAATCCCCCACAACAGGGAGTCACCTATTACAACAAATCTTCTTTTTGTAGGGTGTGAGTTTAATTACTCTGTTTTGCTGAACTTCAGCCTCTCTCGTGTCCTCCTGTGGAGTCTCCTGTATGCTTTCTTCTTCACGATGTCTCCTCTTCAAGAATCTGGAAGCGGTTTTGCAGTTCCTAACTGTGACCCTGTTCCACTGTGCTTTCTCCACTATGTTTGTTCTCTCTTCAGCATTCTCCTCCTCTGTCTGTCATGCTGTTCTTCCACGTCCACATCCATTGTAGTTTGCTGTCAGAGTTGTTGCTATTTCATATTAATGTTCCATCTTTGCTTTGTTCATGCAGAGGTAATATAGCGCTAAACTAGGTGATCCAGCACTAAACTCAGTAGTTGTTTCTTTTTTAAGCAATACTTCAGAGAGACTAGGAAAAAAGACCACAGTGGTGGGATTTCCACTGTTCAAACCATCATGCCCAGCACAGAACTTCACCCAAATGCCACCCATAATCACACACATCCATCCTTTGGAGAATGAAACAATTGATCACAAAGGGAAAAATCCATTCCAATTGTTCTGGCTTCAAAAAGTAGAAACCTTTAGCAGCACGGTGGGGGGGGGGGTGGCACCAAAAAGAGCCAGACTGATTCAAATGGGCCTTTATGCCATGGATCAGTTAAAAAGGAAAAGGAATTCGTTTATTTTACACCCACAGCAAATTCCACAGTATTTGATCGTGTACTTGGAACATGGGGACCTGCTTTGATTTCTGCGTGGGTCTCCTGGACAAACCTGTTCGAGTTTCCTAATATTCACCTCTAGATTTCAATGCCCTCTACATTGGGTATCCTTGAGCAAAGCAAGCCACCAGCAGGAGCAACTCCACCCATAGATTGGGGGGGCTGATGAAGGTGCCAGCAGGGCACTAGGGGGTGCCATGGAGATGGCCAAGGGTGCAGTCACCCTGGGAGAGGCAGAATCAAACTCAGAATGGGAATACCTGTGGGCAGATGTGCAGGATTGGGAGGTTTGCAGAGAAGAGACTGTGGAGGATAACTGAGACCGTGGATCAGAGGACTGGGAGTCACTCAAGCAACAGGAACCATGAACTGGCAAGTAAGTCAATTGTCATGTGCCACCTGACAAAGCTGCACAAGTACACTGGGACCAGCAAAGGGTCCATAATGCTCACTGAGGCAGGCATCAGAGTAAACCCCAGAGACACTGCAGGTGTGAATGTGACAGAACCCCACAACCTGGGCCCAGCAGGGAACGCCATGCCATAGTCTCTGGCCAACCCATTGAGTCAACAGGCCTCCAGGGCTGTTCACACTCTCTCACACACACACACACAAACACACAAACACACTCTCTCTCTTGGAATGAGGATACACTGCTGATGCCATCACTGCTTATGCCCACATGAAAGGCACATTAGGCCTGCTCACTATGCCAGGGTGAAGACAGCAAACTTCCGCCGGTGAAGCCCACTGTCCATCTCTATACAGTCCCTTTGTTGTGGCACTCACTGCCTCTCCCACTTACATGGGGTCCTGTAGTTGGTAGGGGAGAGGAGATTCTTTCTACCTGCCCCAGACACCTCCTGAGGACTAGTCAAGTGCAGAACTTGTAGTTACCTGTAGGTGCTCCATTGAAGCTTAGTGAAATTCAGCCCAGTTGCTCATCCTGTTAACATTAGCTAAACTTAAATGAACAGTTGTGTTTCAGCAATCCCTGGTGTTGTGATGGAGGAGGCAACGTAGGTGGCTCACACCCATATACTACAAAACAAGCATACACTTTTCATTTTCTTTACAGATGTCATGAACTGCTTACATATTTTCATGCCTTTTGTCACTTTAATAATAACAGTTCCTTGTCAACACATTGGTTCCAACTTCAGGAGACTCTTTTCAGGGCTTTCTAGATACAGGGTACTGAAAAGCAGTTTACCATTGTCTCCTATTGGGGGCATCTTAGGACTAGGCAGCTTGCCAAAGCTTACACAGGCTGGCTCTTCTTCTGGGACACACAGGGGGGAACCTTTCCGGGTAGATACCCAGCTCACGGAACTGCTCAGGACTCTTCTTTGCTCCATGTACTAGAGACATTACTCAGAGCATGTCTTCCTTACCTCACCAAAGACCACAGTAGGAGGATGCCCTGGTGCAGTTCTGAGGGGCTTTGAGGCACTTCTCCACATCTTCCCAAAGAAATGACAATAGGCAGCATCGAAGAAAGAAAGGCACAGCTGAAATTCTACATCCATCATATTGTCCAATGCTCTCTGCCAAAGGAAGACCAAACACGAGTGAGGTAAATTAACATTATCTCAGCATCCACAGTGGCTTGGTGGGGTCACATTTCAAAGAAAGGGGGAATTATCTGCAACTGTCTGAACAAATCTCTTTGCTACAGCCCTTTCAATATCCTGAAGAGTTTAGAATCCAGACGTTAAATAGTCTCTTATTCCCAACCACTTATGTTTCATCTCTAATCAGTCAACTGCAAAAGAAACTATGAGCCAGATGGGGAATCTCCATGGGCCACATCTCATCCATGGTTGGAAGACTCCTGGTCACTGCCTTAGGAGGGAGTTCTCAGTCAATATCAAAAGTCATGGTGGAATATCCTGTTCTTGGATACTGTGTTTAGGCTGCTGGCAGCTTTCTAGGTCATCCAGAATACTTTGAAATGTGCCTATATTATGGCACGGAAATGAGCAGATAACGGAGGCGCTGGTGTCACACGCTCCCAGTGAACAACTCCCATAAGAAGAGAAGCTACTATTTTTTGAGGAAATGGATATGAAATGAGTAATTTAAACACAAATGGTATCACACTGCTTCTTTGCCTTAAAACAGAAATGGTGAGCACTGTTAAAATCACACAGGAGACCTAGTCCAGTATGTCAACCATGGTCATCTCTGATTTAGCACTGTCAGCTCCCAATTAGTCCTCACTCGTAATACCACTGGCAAGCGCAGGATTATAGCATAAAGATATTACCAAGCATGCTATTAAAGATTCAGTTGTTCTGCATTATTTAACAGCCCAGCATTTTAACCCACTGAATGCTTTAGGCTAGAGATTGGCAGGACGATGCTTTCACATCTTGTTTGCAGATCAGGATTTGGGAGTGAGAAGTCAATCACCCCTTGAAGAAGGGTGCAGAAAAAGAAGACTGCTCAAAATGTTCAGTGCTACATGTATCTACCTGTCCACCCCAGAAGAGACTCACTTAACTAAAAGAAGGTTCTCCCTAAAACAGGTCACCCCATCACTGCCACCCCTACCTTTTCTAGATGGATCGAGAAAAGAGAGATAGATTATGGAAGAAAAAGCCAATAGATAAAGTCATGTATATACAGTATATATGTGGTGGCGGGGGAAGGGGGACTGTGGCATGTGTTCATAATCTGAAAGCATTTACAGTGGTGCCTCACTTAACGATTGCCCCAATTAAGAGGATCTTTTTGTGAACGCAATTGTGATCGCAAAACGATGGTCTAAATGGGGGAATTTTGTTTTGCGATGTTTTTTTAACAGCTGATTGGCGGTTTCAAAATGGCCACCAGGTGATTAAAATGGCTCCCCGCTGTGTTTAGGGATGGATTCCTCGCTATACAGGCAGCGAAAATGGCCGCTATATGGAGGATCTTCGCTGGACGGTGAGTTTTTACCCCATTGGAACGCATTGAACGGGTTTCAATGCATTTCAATGGGTTTTTTTATTTTCGCTTTACAATGTTTTCACTTAATGGCGATTTTCCTGGAACGGATTATCGTCGTTAAGCGAAGCACCACTGTATATTCTAACTTTGTATAGTGCAGTCCATATACAGGAAATGCCATTGAGTCTAAATAAATAAAAATCACAATAGGAACCACTACATTCAAACAAGTTCCTTAAGCCAAGAAACCTCTACAGGAGGTGATACTCCTTGTTTGAATCTCTGATGGAAAATCATCAGCTACATTAAGAATGGGAATGTTTGGGGGGACCTAGAGCATAGGAATGACTGGGGCCATTCTATCCTCCCCAAACAAGATTTTTCTTATCACTTCCTATTTTCACAGTTCCTCTCTGGGTTTGGTTGTTTGTTTTATTTTCCTTAACGTTGAGTAATTTGAAGTTACCTGCACCCCATTTTAGAATAAAATCACCAATCTGTGGCGCTTCCAGGACAAGAAAATGACATTTGCATAGTATTCCATATACGTTTCCAGCACATTGTGGAGTGGGGGGCGGCAGCTCAGGGGCCAGATGAGGCCTATAAACCACACCTTCTCCATCTTGACTTTCTGTAAAGATGCATTTCTGCCAAAAGAAATGGCCCCTGGATACCCTGGCTCAGTTCCTAACACCCCAACACAGCTATTGCTGCCAGCAAGGAGATCCAATTGTGACAACATGCTGCTCAGAGTTTTATTTGGAAAAGGGAGTTCTACATGTCTCTACACAGAAATATTACTGGATGGATAGATACCAGATTCCCATCTCTGTCCCAAAAATACCCCAAGGGTCACCTAGTACAACCACTGGGGAATGTAGGAAACCCCACAGCTAAAGCAGATGGTCACCCATTCTCTGCTTAAAGCCTTTCAATGAAGGAGAGTCCTCTACCTTCCAAGATAATCCATTCTACTATCAAAAAGTTCCAGATATTGCAAGGTTCCTCCTAATACAAAGAAAATCTCATTTCTTGTAAGTGCATGCAATCTGAATCCAACTTAAAATATTGAAATGTACTTTGGGATATGCACAATTTCAGTTTTACCTGCTTCAAGATATTCCCCTCCAGCTGCTTCAGGACACACTGAAATGCTGTTGATTCTTGGGGTGACAATTTTCGTCTCCTCTGGTTGTGTGGCGGGACAGCCAAATTTTGTACAAAGGTCCTTTGCCATTCTCCCATCTTGCTGCCTAAAACAAGGATACCATTTCACTTCAGTCACTGACATCCAGGTATCAGTAAACTGTAGTATTCGACCCTGGTAATACTCTGGCCCCTGACCTACTGGAATGTGGATATGCATATCTGAGTTCAGATTTGTGCACCAAATTAACAGCGTTAAGTTAAATTTAGTTAACTTAAAAATAATACATTAAATCCTTTCTCATTGGTATAAATTGAAAGTACTGTACCATGTTTGCTTTTTAAATATGCAGGACTATTTAGAAATACATTTCATACAAACATCACTACCATCTGTTGTCTGAAAACAGTAATTTTAGAACAATCCAGCACATTTAGAAATTTCTACACCCCCCCCCCCAAAGATCATTCCCAATGGATGTTAAGGAATATTATGAAGTTCTGATGATATATTGTAGAACAGTTGGGTGTTATGCCTCTCTCTGTTCAAAAGAAATACTATCTTGGCTTTTAAACTGGATGAGAACAAGCAGTTGGGGACTTGAATCAACACGGGGCGAGAGGAGATGCCTTTGGGAAGTTTAATAGGGGGAACCACTTTTCAATTTAGTGGCACCCAATTTAACCAGTAAGACAGCTGAGATGACAGAATGAGCATAGCTACAAATCTATTATTTGTGTCCAGAAGCCAGCCCAGAATCAGGTGCAATGGGTTGAAGTTCCCACGTGTGAATGAGTCAGCATAGAAAGGCTTTTCTGCCTGACTGAGAGCTGAAGACTGATACGTTACCCCTTTTAGCCAGCTCACAGGAAAGAACAGTCCTGCTTCTTTCATGGTCTATAGGTTGAAACTGGAAAACAGAAACAACAGAAACAAGAGTTCAATCCAAGGCCTTCGAAGCTTGTGGAACATCTCATCTTGCCATGACACTGCAAAGCTAAGCTGCTTAAGCTTTGCTGAAAGAATATATGGGCAATGGTCACTTGAGCAATGTAAAGCAATCTCCTTCTTCTAGGGAAGAGATGACAGAATCTGTTAATGTACATTTGACCCGTCTTGTGATTCTTCTCTTCCACTGCAATGTAAAAATATACGAGCCAGGTTACCTTTCTTTTTTGCTGTTCCCCTTCTTGTATCTTTAGGATAATGCATATGGAGAATCAAACTACATCAGACATGTGGTACTGACAAATGTCTGCCTTAGCATGGGGTTTTCCACATTTATATCTTGCATGTAGTGTGCCTTGTTTTGTGAAAAGTAAACATGGGCTTAATTTGCAAGTTTGATTGCTGGGGCAAGTGTCACTGAGAAAATTCTATCATGGACAGGACACCAGGTTGATGGCAGATAATAAAGTCCCTTTAACATATAGTTTGACCTATGTCCACATGTGAGCACACAGACATGTATGGATTGTTTCAAAACAATTCTGAGCAAACTGAATTAATTAATTGATTTGTATGCCACTTCCATTAGTGACAAAATACTATTCTGGGCAGTTTACAATAAATACGATTCTATCTTACTCTCAGTTAAGTTTGATTAGGACTGAAACCTATGACCCTAGCAAGGTGGAAGCTGCTGCTTACTACTGCATAACTTGGTGAAGCTCAGCAGCCAAATCAGGGAAAAACATGGCACTAAGGAAAATACTAAAAGAGCACCCTGGCTAGCCATAACCACAGCATCTGCAACAACATTTCTGATCCTTGCTAATCAGAGTCACAAATCTTTGTAGAGCCCTAAGAATCATCTGGTCCAAACCACTGCAGGAATGACAGCCAAGCCATTACCCAGCTCATCCTAATGTGAAGGAAGTTAATTCATGAAAAGAAAGCACCTCCAAGATGTTATCCTAGCCCGGGGGGGGGGGGGTGGCGGGGGACTACAGCAGACTAAGCAGACTGTACTAGAAATGGAAAATCAGCACTGCTAAAAATAGCAATGATGAATCTCCAAAACCGCCATTTCTTTCTAAATCTTGCATCCAAAACATTTTATGTGCATTCATCTTAATGCTGGCCCTGCACTCAACATACAGCCCTCAGCAGGCTGCTGCTACTTACACCAAGACCCAACTCTGCAATGTTGGTAATTTTTGCAAACTTGCAAGGCCTGTATGAAGATTTGGCTTAAGCTCCTCACCTGCATTGGTATCCAGTCTCAATGATGCATACCAGGTCAGCATGTTCAGTCAAATCTCTTGCCCTTTCTTTAGAGACTAACAAGGGTTTTAAAATGAAACGGTTTGTATTCTTTATTGCTTTTAAATCTGTTTTAGTATCACTTTTACCTAACATTTTAAATTCTTTTTAATGTTTGAATAATTTACTGTTTATAGCTCTTCAAACTATGTTTTTAATGATGTAAGCCACTTCGGTTCCTTTTATAGAAGAAGGGCAGGGTAAAAAGACTTCCAAAAAATGTTTTTTCTAATAGTCTTTTCAATAAAAGATTTGCAATTCTTGAATGCCAGGCAGTAGCAGTTTGCCAATCTGGTGTTCAACTGCCGCTAACAGGCCTGTTCCAATGTTCTCTCTAGTGTTGTTATTGGATCTGGTTGTTCATTTCTGTAAAGAAAAATATACACATGTATCCACTCATAGGAAAACATTTTTGGTGACCGGAAGAAATATCCAAAAATCTACAATTATGGTGATGCTTTTATTGACACTCACCAACAGGAAAGTGTTACCGCAGGAAAAAAAATCTTTTGGGTTCCACAATACAGTACATTGCTTAACCATCCCAGCACGAGCTTTGAAATATACTCTTGAGTCTCAACAGGGTGCCGTTCCTGTTCTCTGTTCATTTTTTAGAGACTACAGAAAGCACTTTTTATCCTGGCAAACATGTGGAAGAATAACTGGAAAAAATAATTTCAACATATTATTTTGGGAAATGGAGGGGGCATTTTTATTATGTTTTATAAACAGCATATAATAACCAAAAGCTTTTCTCTTCAGGTAGGCTTTCCTTTAAACTGCAGGTTGACCAATGCGATTTTTAAAGGGGACTATTTTATTCTGTTGTTTTGTTTTTAAATATTGCTTCTTATTAGGAGTTTCAATATACAGTACCTATTTAATGCTCTTTTAACATTGTAATAAATTATTATCTAGCTTTTAACTTTGTTTCTTTTGGTACTGTGTAAGCCACCTTCAGGAGAATGGCAGTATATAAATATTTTAAATAAATAAATATGTGCCATATTACTTTTATCACTTGAAAATCTCTTCGGAAACAAAGTAACATAAAAACATTGTTTCAAAGCAAAGCAACATACAGGTTTAAAGCCAACAATTACCTTCAGTTTCACATAACACAGCTAGACTGGGGATTATAGATAATATAGTCCAAAAGAGCCTGCATACAGCCAGGGGTTCTTCACAGGGCAGCTACATTTTAACCTGTACTTTCTCAAGTCTTGAGGCCCAGAAACTATGAAAGCAGCTTTTAATTTTAAACATTTTACATATTTTTCCTGTTTTTGATGGTCAATTTTATTGGTGGCCTTGGGTCCTTTTTTAAAGGAGAAAAATGGGGTAGAAATATTTTAAATAAAATAAACATTGGCCATCCTGAGAGCTACCAACAGGGGCCAAATACGATACTCCATTCCAGAGAATTAACTATATAAAGGTCTGTTGGGATTTCCACTGAGCTAGCAACATTTCAGCCTGTATTTCGCCAAGCCTTTTAAAGCCCAAAAGTTATGAAAACAGCTTTCAATTTTAAACGTTTCAATTTTTTTTCCTGTTATCTTCAAGCTCATTTTACTGGCCGCCTTTTAAGGGAAAAAAGGCAGGATAAAAATAATACTAATTTGGCCGTCCTGAGAGCTACCAACAGGGACCAAATAAAATATCTCTTCCCACAGGACCAACTCTATTAAAGTCTGTGGGAATTCCTGCCTTAATTTCGTCCCCAATGCATTAAAAAGGGCGGGAAAAGGCGAACTCTCCACATGCTCAGAGGCACATTCCCTCACAAGCGCTACTCAACCAAAGACACCCTCCTTCTTCAGAGGAAAGCCTAACCATCCTCCCCAATGGGCGCTGAGTATTAATTGAAGAATTAAAAGGCCAAAAATAAGGGAGGCTGAGAACTTTCCAGAACCATCGAGAAAAGGCGGTAAAACGTGGCCCCGCGGCACCTGAGGGGATTCTGCAGCCACCCAATCAGCGCCACGGACACAAAAGAAAGGGGCGCCAAAGCGGTCAAGGGAGGGGGAAAGAGGCAGCCAATCCGCGCCCTCCTCTCATGGCTTCTCCCAATAAGAAGGGCCAGAGGGGGTGCGCTCCCCAATTCTTCTCCCGCCCCCACTTTTACCTGCCACTCTCCCGCCCGCCTTCTTTCGGCTCTCCACCGCCATCTTGTTGGGATCGAACCTTCCCCTCCAGGAGGGGGAGAAGAGTAGCGGAAAAAAAGTTTCCCCTTAGGCACCGACTTCTCCGACACAGATAAACCTCAATATTAGCTTTGAAAATCCGTTTCCTTACTTCTTCCCCTCACTTTGCCTCTTCTCGCCCTGGCTTCCTCCTCGTCTTTCTCGCTCTTTTTCTCTTCCCCCCCTCAGAAGCTTCGCAATTGGTACAACCCAGGCTAGAGTGGCGGCAGCTGTTGTAGCATCGGCGTTGCCTTGGGAACGGATTCAGGGGGCGGGGCCTCGGGAGGGCAAAAAAAGCCCGCGCGCGGGAACAAGTACGGAGAGAAGCTCGGAGGAGAAACATGGCTGAGCTGCCAAGTTTTTCTATCCTTGCTGATCCTGTGCATTAGGATGGTGTCTTTTCTCTTTAGCAAAGCGGATGCTGGTGTACAATCTTTCCTTTCCACCATTATTACTTATGACCGCTAAAACCACATTTGCTTGGTGCTATAATACCGAATAAACTTTAAGCATCCATTTTTGTTTTGTCAACTGTGGCTCCAAACCTGTATCCCATTGAGAAGGACCAAGGGCCCTGTAATGTACCTGGTGCTTCCTTTCTTCAAACCTCATAACAACCTTGTGAGGTACATAAGGCAGAGAAGATGATGTACCACCTATTAAATACCATGGACCAGTGAGGACCTAAACCCAGATCTCCAATGTGCAACTCTAACCACTGTATCCTATTGCCTCCAGGTACCTAATTCAGTTTCTGCTGTGAGGAAGTAGGGTATATCCACATTCTTCAGTTAATACTCAGAGACTGGTACCCACTGAGGCGGTTGTTCTCAGACCGACCTGGCGGGGTTATTGTGATGATAAAGATACAAAGAGAGCCTTGCTTTGGTAACAGGAAAGACATGTTACTGTATTAACAAAGCTGATGTCGGTTTCAGTGCAACCTTCAATGTGATAACAACACCCTAAAATACTGATATGAAGATTAGAATGAAGAGATTCAGGAGAAAACCTTGAGCTTAAAGCTTAAAAGTCATAAATGCAGCTGCACCTCCAAAAGGAAGAAAATTTAAACTGGATATCACTCCCATCCTCTCTCAAAATATGAGCACATTTACACATTTGTTGTGCCTTAACTTCTATCCCAGATAAACACAACAGCTGAGTTCTGCTCTTTGAGCAGACCAATAAACTGATGCTCAGCAATGGACAACCTTCATCTAGTGATTTTCAGCAGAAGCAAGTTTAGCCAGACTAAGATATGCATGTTTACCTAGAAACCAGTGTCTCAGCAACGGGAATTTTGGATTGGGATTTGTGAAACTAAAGCTCAGGTCAGTGCTGAGCCAGGAGACTCGCTGGATGATCACACTTTTCAACATGACCTACCTCACAGGATTGATGTTGCAAAGCTAAACTTGGGAGAAGATGAGCCATGAACTTTTTCATGGAGCTGGGGGCAAGGCTGCATGGAGGTACATTACCAGAACATACTTATGTATCTGGCACCACTACAACACTCTGTTCACATTGAAACAATAATGCACAATAAACTCAGCAAGAAAGCATGCATGTCAATAAATTCATTAAGTAATCTAAGAACATTATAATTAATATAAATTATAAAATAAATAGCATAATTTAGTTCAGCTGGGTGCAGGCCTCAGTGATTTAGGTATCTGGCTGCCGAGGCAGGGCTTTGATTTTGCCTCCAGGATATCTGCAAGTGGAATCTGAAGGCCTTAGGGATGGACCTCAACAGATGGGAAACCCTGACTTCTGAGCGTTCAGCCTGGAGGCAAGCAGTGCATCACGGCCTCTCCCAATTTGAAGAGACTCTTGTCCAGCAGGCCAAGGCCATCACAAAAGCAGCAAAATCAGGGAGCTGGACAGGGGACAGATTGGATCTGTCTTCAGTGTGGAAGAGATTGTCACTCTCAAATTGGCCTTCTCAGCCACGCTAGACGCTGTTCCAAGTCCTCCATACAGAGCACGTTACCACAGTCTCTCGAGACTGAAGGATGCCTAATCTAAATAGATACAGAGAAGGATGTTATTGAAGAGTGTGGACCGCAGCTCGCCAATGCACCTTTTTGGAACTCCAGCTTTTCAGGACAGCAAAGGAAGCAAGAAAAAGAGGGCATTGCCAGTGGGTTTTTGAATGCCCATGGCATTGTTAACCCCAGCAATGATCAGTCAAAGTGCTGGTTGCATTATCATCCTGTTACCAGAATTTAAACCCCAATCCCCCCGCAGCCCGTTTCTTTTGTGGGTGCTGTGGAGGTTTTGGTTT
Organism: Pogona vitticeps; assembly: GCF_051106095.1. NCBI lineage: Eukaryota > Metazoa > Chordata > Lepidosauria > Squamata > Agamidae > Pogona > Pogona vitticeps. The sequence continues at coordinate 9,858,039 of NC_135789.1, read as the reverse complement.
CCTGGGAAGCAAGCCCCCTCTCCCCACCTTTCCCAGAGCGTTCTCCTAGGGGTTGAGGGGAAGCGTGGTTAGAGCAGCCCCGACACATCACGGAAAAGACGCAGGGAGCGACGCCGCCGCAGCGTCCCTGGGAGGGGACGAGGGATGCTGAGGGCGGAGGGATGCAGGGAGGCACACCTGGGTACCAAAGAGGCGGGGCTTGCCAGCCAGGCGGCCCAGCTTTGGCCCTACCGTCTGTCAATCCTAGGGAGGCGTTCCACGCTCTATCCAATCCCGGCTCGTAAGCATGCTCCGGCTATTTGCATGCCGCCGACGGACGTGGCCCGCCCGCCAATGGAGAGGCGCGGGGGCGGGGCCCGGCCTCCACGAGGGCGAAGATGGTGTGAGGTGGCGCGGCTGCTCCCGCTGTTGCTGCTGCTGCTGCTGCTGCTGCGGTCCTGCTTGCAGGTGCGGGGGGAGCGCCAGGGGGCGGGGCCGGGCGTGGTGGAGGGAGGGGGGGCGGTCATGCTGTGGGTCCGGGGGAAGGGGGGACTGAACAGGCGGGGATCGGGGGGGGCTTGGGGGCTTTGTACCGATTGCATTTGTTGTTTTCCTTGTTTTGGATGTTGCAAGGCTGCTTTCGGGTGGAGGGGACGCCTGCCTTCGCCCTTGGCAGGAAGAGGAGGGTGCCTGGAAATTTTTGGGGAGGGGGAGAGGAAGCCGCTGCCTCTGCTGCAATGCTAGCCAGAGCCGCGCTGGCCAGCAACGACATTGCAGCCTCGATTACGCCCCCCCCCAAAAAAAACACTCCCCGAAAGGCAACCCCAAACTATGCAAGCTGATGATTTTGAAAGCTTGTATTTTAAAAAAAGGAGGGGTGGCTCTGGAGGGTAGCTAGTGAAGGGATCGCCCCCCCCAGCATGGAAAGCAAATTATCTGCTCCTGTTTTTTGGGGGGGGGGGTTCAATGCTTTTGCCTTAAGGGTGGCCTCCTCTTGATGCAACAGAAGCACTGGTGACTCGTTCTGTGTGAGTGTGTGTTTGTGGTGTTCTTCCTACTCCTAGGATCTTGTCACTCCTCCTCCACCCCTTCAAAAAAAAATCCGCCCTAGCAGATACTGCAGTGCTTCCAGGGTCCTTGAAGGCAGAGTCTACCGGAGATCAGAAACCACAGGAATGATTCAGAGCATGTGAAGCCCTCATGTACCTGTGACCCAAGGTTTCTGTAATTTGGAATTTTGTAATCTCAGCTGGGTGGCTTTTTCCCCCTTTTCTTTTTGAAACACCCGGCTTTCAAAGCATTGCCTTCTCCTCCCACAATAGCCTCTGTGCTTTGCAAGAGGGACTCTCCATCAGGGAGACCACAATGGGTTGGCAGCCTTGTGCTGTGTCTTCTTGCCAAATAACTAAATTCTACTTAACTGCCTTACCTGGGGAGGCAGGCCTGCTGCTTTGAGATTCCTTGTGAAGTGGCCTTGCCCACTGATGTAGGTGGTCTCCTACATGGTTTGCCTTGTCTTTGTTTCATCTACTTAGCTACCAATGAAATATGGACTAGATCCAGTTGATTCTGGATCGATTTGATTCAGCAGTGCAATTTTTGTGGGTTAGGAGACCGGAATTGGTGTGTTGTCGGGGGGGGGGGGAGGAAGAGAGAATGAGGTGTTTCCTGTGGCTGCATTTCCTTTTAAAAATCAGTATAATAAAATAATCTCAGACATTTATGAAGCATTTCATAATGAGAAGAGTGTAGGGTATACTGAGGCTGTGCTCCCTCCCAATCAACCGTGTATTTTGCAAATGTGTATGGTGGTTATTTTTTTATATTTTGTGTTCCTATGTCTAAGCACTTTGCTGTGTTAGTCGATTGCAGTAAAAACAACATGTTTTGTGGCACTTTAAAGGCTGACATGCAGTAACATAGGCTGTTGCAGGTGGTAGCCCATGTCATCGGACCAGACTTGTTCCTGGGGGAGCTAATCGGTCATAAACTGACACATAGGAGGGGTGCTTCTGACTGCTGCCATGTCAGAGATTTAGAAGAAAATTTCAGCCCACGGACACCGCCACACACACACTGGCTGGCTTGGTTCAGCCCATTAAGAAATCGGTAGCCCACAGTGAATGGCCCCAAAATACAGAAAGTTGGAAAATACAAAAAGAGGATCGTAGTCCCATTTCAGGGGCATGTAAGCACTTACCCAGAGAAATCCAGAGCACAGTAAACCATGCAGGGCCTGGCTGTTTGCGTCCTTAGTCAAACACTTGATATTTCTGCTGCATCAACATTTCTCGTTTCTTCCTGGTAAATTATGTAACACAGAAGACACCGACATTTTCATGAAGACGCTGTTAAACCAAACTGTAACAATATTTATTTCACTTGTGTAGTACTTGCTCTCTGGATAGCTCAGTGGTTTAAGAAGCTGGAGGCTGGAAGTTCGATTCCCCCTCTACGACTCCTGGGAGAAGAGCCAGCCTGTGTGGCCTTGGGCAAGCTGCACAGTCCCGGAGATCCCTCCCCAGAGAAAGGGAATGGGAAACCATTTCTGAATACTCTCTACCTAGAAAACCCCGAAAGGGTCAGAAGTGACTTGATGGGACGCTGTTATGTTGCATAGCCTGCCAAGGGTCTTGTAGCTAGTGATATTTTTAACACAAATCCAAAGCGATATCCTTTTTTTTTTGTATTTCTGTTTTGGCTTTGGTGATTGTGTGGACAATTCAGGGCCAAGGTGCAACTTGGTGGGAGAAGTCATAGAACCAAGGAAGCCCCAGGGACCGTCAACATACATACATGGCAAGATGCCATGAATGGACCAGATCCTGGCCTCCAGCAGCTTACAGTCGAAACATCACCAGGACTCTCATCTCTCCTGTTGTGTATTATTTATTTACTTTACATATTTGTGCATTGCTGTTGTCTGCTCAAGACTGCTACACACAGAGACCTTAGCTTAGTCAAAAACTTTGAGATCAATCTATTGCAAATTTACACAAGCTGGTCAGTTACATTCAGCTTCAATTAGAGGCTATTCAAGTGGGTGAGTTTTAAGGCCCT